>NC_051159.1:75262467-75301528 GCF_013339745.2 Dermacentor silvarum
ACCTTTTACGGTTAAGTTCGATATTATCAGCAGCCATTCGCAGCGGTGAGGGCAGTAGGGCTTGCTTCAACACACACATACGGCATTTGTTATAGTTTGTAGTGCTCTAAATGTTCAATTGCTCGTTTTAGGCTTATCTTGCATACTGGCACGCCAGTATACATATGACTCACGCCAACACCTCTGGCTTTCCTGTAATTAATTATCTCTATCTTTCTCTAGGCGAACTTAAAATTCCGTACTTTCCAAGATGATATATTACAGATGCAGCTTTCGGTCACAGGAATTGCGATTCTTTCGGTAAGTGACGCACAAAAACACATGACCGGCACGCATTACTGCCGACACCTACTTTTAAGCGTGGCAATGGACCAAAATAAAGTTTTTACATCCATCCATCCACCACCCTTAGTACGTTGTCGTTCTCACAACACATTTATTCCTGGACGTTAATTTACCACATCAACAGGCACGTCCAGCAGATCCAGTTGAAGAAAATTAAGTTCTAGTAATGTTATAAAAGTAATAAATATACGTATACCAAGCTGTCAGTGATAGTATAATAGGCAACATTAGGCATTTTTGCATGTATCTACATGCAGCCAGAACTCATCGATGACTTCGTGTCGAGCTCTGGGAGATGTATAGATTAACTGTTAGTTCTACCTTTTTCGCGAAAATTTCAGCACTCATTCTTATTTTCTTGTCATATTAAACTCATAAAATTGGGTTTTTAGAGTCTCTTTGTAAATCCCCAGTTTAGATATAACCGTGCAAGGGTTTTCATGTAAACGTATTAGGCGATAGAGCTGTGTTTACACTGTTTAGTAACCGGCTTCTTGACCCACCTTAGCGGACGTTAGACCCAAATTGAGAGTCGAGAGTTAACATTAAGCTCTGCTTTGAGGCTAGGGAAAGCCTAGTTGGACATATAACATGTCTTAGCAAGTTTATGACGACGAAGCATTATCGCGAAGCCGTGTCGTTGAATCGCCCCAAATGTTTCGGGAAGGCAGAAATTTGATGCATGACAATCCCAGAGTAGGCCGCCCATCAACGTAAAAAAGTTAGCAGTAGCTTGCACTGGAGGCGCAATGCTAAAAAGACAGCGGAGCTGATGGACACCTAGCTAGTCCTGGCTTTTGGGCTAGGCTAAGTAGTACCAAGTCTACCCAGCATTTCCCGGAATTTATTGATTATTGATCAATTATCGATTAGCTATTCATCGGCTATTGATTCGCTATCACAAAGTATTGCCCACGTATTTGGGTTAGGCTAAGTACTACCAAGTCATCCATAGCATTTTCCTGAATTAATTTATTATTGATCGATTATCGATTAGCTATGGATTGGCTGTCGATTGGCTATTGCAAGGTTTGGCCACTTTTTGGGCTAGGCCAAGCAATACCAAATCATCCTCAGTATTTGCCGGAATTTATTTATTTTTGATCGATTATCGATAAGCTATTGATTGCCTATCAATTGCCTATCGATGACTGACTAGCTTCAGTAGTCACAACCATGTTTAGCTAGACTTAGCCAAGCTGAGCTGAGCTAGTTCACAGGGGTATGTGCCATTGCGCTTGAGCCCTTTTTGCACTGCCGCCAGGATCGGCCCACATTTTTGGATTCAGCAGACACATTACGCGCGGCTTAAAATTAAATTCTGGTGTTTTCCGTCCCAAAACCACAATCTGATTATGAGGCACGCTGTAGTGGCGGACTCCGTATTAATTATGACAACCTGAGGTTCTTGTCTGAGTTGAGACTCAACTCCAGATGAGATCTACGTAATACGAAGCTTCCTTAGTTTGGTAGAAAATTGTTCTTCATAATTATACAACAGCGCCGGTATAACGTAAAACTATTCCAAATCGACCATTTGCCCTCCGTGATGGGTCAAAATGGCACGGGCTCTGCCCAAATGGACGTGGCACCCGACCATATAGGTACCCGAACCATTCTGACCTATCACGAAGGGCTAATGGCGGATCTGGAATAAACAAATTGGAGGGCGCTTAGGTTTCGCCTTTAAGAGTGGAACGCGATAGCATTCAAATATCCCTGGCTGTTTATCACGCTTCCCGCAACTTAAGCTTTTTTTGTTCAACTTCGCCTCCACGCCTGGCTGCCGAGGAGGCGAGCGCCATTTGGAAGGTGGTTTTGCACAGAAGATACCGCGGCGCTGCGCTGTATGAATTGTAGAAATGCTGGAAAAGGGGTTTGTGTTTGAGTTTCGGTGTGAGAGACAGACAGACAATGAACTTATAATATTGAGGTCCTGAGGGACTAGCCGGCGGAGACCCGTTGGGGCCCCCGGATCGCCGCTGGGTGCTCCCATGTCGGAATCGCGAGGCCAAGCCTCTCCGCTCTTTCACGGGCCCTCTGGACGGCCGCGGACTGGAGCTTGAGTTCCATACTAGAGATGGCCTCGTCCCAGTCCTGTTCGCTGGTGAGTGGCGTATCCCGTAACGCAGGACACTGCCAGAGCATATGAGCTAGAGTGCTAAATTCCTCCCCACAATCCGGACACTGTGGGCCAATTTCTGTGTTAATCCTGCTTAGGAAACCTCGCGAGGGATATGACCTCATCTGAAGCATCCTAAGCGTGATCGATTGAGATCTACATAGATTTGGGTGTGGAGGCGGGAAGCGCCTGCGTTCCTTTTTATAGTGGGAGACGATCTCATGGAAGGTTAATAAGGGGTCGCTGTGGCCGAGCTCCTCCGGATCCAATGAAGCCCCACCGTCGTCGTGGCGCGTGAATTCTCGCGCACGGCGGTGAGCAATCTCATTGTGGTTGGGGCGGCCCGGCAGCACATTGTGGCCCATGTGAGCGGGGAACCACGTAATGTAATGCACGGGGTCAGAATTAGTTCTGGACTTGCTTTTCAAAAGCGCCTCCGCCTGTCTCGCAACCATTCCCGTAGCGAAATCCCTGACGGCCGCGCGTGAGTCAGTGTAAATATACGGCCTTTTAGAATCCTGCATCGCCAGCGCAACCGCCACCTGCTCTGCCGCGTCGGCCGTGACAGCACCTACCCAGGCCGCAGATAGGAGCTCGCCCTTCTCGCTGACCGCCGTGACCATGAATTTACCGGAGCACCCCTATTGAGCTGCGTCCATGAAGCTTCCCATGCCGACCGTTTTCTTTAAGATCGCCCTGGCACGAGCTGCTCGCCTGCCCGCATTATGCTGTGGGTGAACGTTTCTAGGGAAGGGACCGACGACGTAGGTCCCTCTGGAGTTCTCGTCCAGCTGAACCGCCTCGCTGTGGCTGTAACGCGGCTGGAAGCCCGCCGCCTCCAAGAGGCGCCTACCCGCGCTGGAGCCCAAAAGCCTCGTGATCTGCGCCGCTCGCTGCCCCTCTATTAGTTCCAGGGTAGTGTTATGAACGCCGAGCTGCATTAGCCTGTCCGTGCTCGCCGTGATCGGAATACTCAGTACCTTCTTGATTCTTTTCCGCATCAATGTATCAAGCTTGTCCCTTTCAGTCTTAGTCCACTGCAGGGCCGAGACCACATAGTTGATGTGGCTCATAAGAAAAGCGTGACGCGCCCTAAGTAGGTTGTCCTCGCCTAGGCCCCCCCTTCTTATTGGAGACTCTCGTGATTAATCCGAGAATATTTTTGGCGGTCAGCTGCGCAATGGTTTTGGCATTACAGCCCCCGGCATCGAGAACTCTGATCGAATTCACCCTGGCGATCTTCTGGCCGTCCCGCGTGTACACATCTATTGGGATCTGCTCGAGGGGCACGAGGCCCCGAACCCCCTCCCCTGCCTTGCCGGTCTGTATAACATGAGCTCTGACTTGGTCGGGGAGAGTCGGAGACCCGTGCCCTCCAGGAAGGACTCAGTCACGTCCAAGGCCTCCTGGAGCGCCTGTTCCACGGCCGCCTCCGAGCCTCCCGGGCACCAGATCGTAATGTCGTCGGCGTACAGCGCGTGTCCCACATGTGGTACGGCGGGCAGCCGCTTCGAGAGCCCGTGCATTGCAATGTTAAATAGGAGGGGGGAGATCACCGCCCCTTGTGGTGTGCCTCTGTTTCCTAGCGCGAATGGTTCTGATTTGGTCTGCCCCACCTTGACGACCGCTGTCCTGCCCCTCAGAAAGGACTCCACAAACGCGAAAAATCTACCTCCCAAGTTCAATGCTGAAATCTTGTTTAAGATGAAGTCGTGCGACACGGTGTCGAAGGCTTCGGACAAGTTTAGTGCATGAATGCCCCTGACATCTCTCCTGTTGTCAATAACCTGTCTCTTAAGCAGTAGCATGACTGTCCCGCGTGGAAAGGGATGCTCTAAACCTTACCATATTGTAAGGGAACAACCCCTCGCGCTCTATGTGTTTTGAGATCCTGTTGCATATCACGTGCTCGGCAACCTTCGCTAAACACGAGGTGAGCGAAATGGGCCGGAGGTTGTACAGGTTTAGGGGCTTTCCAGGCTTAGGAATCAGTACCACCGTCGCCTGCTTCCACGAGTCCAGAACATTACCTTCTTCCCATACCTTGTTTATTTCGTTCGCAATGGTGATAGTGGACCGGTCGTCTAGGTTCCTCAAGACCCGGTTGGTTATGCCATCCGGCCCAGGGGCCGACCTGCCATTGAGATTGTGGAGGACCTCCCTGATATCTGCCTCCGAAAACGAAGATCATCGAGCTTTGGGGCGTCCTCCCCCACGTATTCAGGGCATTCCCGTAGTTCATCCTTCCCTACCGGAAGATACTTCCGTGCCAGATATCGGAGAAGGGACGTATCGGAATGACCCTCTCTTTTTTGCTTATGCACTAGTCTATCTACGGCGAGCCTCTGATTGCCCTTGGTCTGTTTATCATCGAGCAGGTGCCTAAGAAGGTTTCATTTTCCCCCCGTGCGCATTCGCCAGTGTGCTGCCGAGCAGGCTTCGTTCCACTGTTGTCTGTTGAGCTCCAGACAGTGTGCCTCTGTGCTGCGATTAAGCTCCGCGATATTCTTTCTCAGCCAGCGGTTTATCATTTGCATTTTCCACCTCTCCAGCACAGACCTCTTGGCCTCTTTCTCGTATATTCAAATTACAATCTGGTGCTATCACGTCTGTAGGTTGTGGTGAAGTCGTATTTTACGATTTTTCTGACGGATTTCACTTTGAGAGATACAATTTTGTTCACTAACGCCTTGCGCCACGCGGAGAGCCTGCGCGGTCGGGGTGGTTCGGCGTGAATATTTCCGCCAACGACGCGGCCGCGCCCACGCCGACGCCGGATTTTCTGCGACACGGGCTTTCAAGGCTATCGTGTTAAATATGGCTGGCTCTCCCGTAATCGAGAGTAGATGTAACCATGAAATGGCTACCATATGGCGTCTCTTGCTGCCTGTGGTGCCGCCGCCTTCGGCCGCTTTTCTTCTTCCGATAGTGCAGCTCACTCAGCGTCTGTCGCTACTTTTTCTTCTTGTCGCGTCGAAGTGGCCGGCTGCAAATGTGCGGCCTTACGTAGGTGTTCGTCGCGCGACGGACCCTGCCGCCTTGGTCGCGCAGCGTGGCGCCATCTCTCAAGGCACCGCGAAACCCGCGCCGCGGAAATCACGGACCGCTGGCGTTGAAAAGAGCACAGGCAACCCTGTCTCAGCACCAAAAGATGACAATCAAGTGTATGGTGTCCTGTGTCTTCCTTTTGAACAACGCTATTGGAAATGAGAAATAAAATTTCAGGGCACTAGAAGTTACAGCTTGACTGATATTGTGAACAAACATTAGGAAGAAATCGGAAGCAATATTTTTTGTAACTTTTTGGGCAGAAACTAGCGTATGTAGTGCGGTACCGTAGAAAGGGCTGGGGGCCAGAGACCGCATATGGTTATGTTTTGGCTGGTTGCCCAGATAATCACGTTTTGTTCTCGCAACGATGCCCAGATGTTCTCTGAGTGCCCAGATAACGGCTCTGGATTCAGGCTCAAGGTCACTTGAAGGTCGCCGAGAAAGGGAGCTAAAAGCATTGCATGCGTAAAAAACGTAGTGCCCTTCCACTCTGTGAAGAAGGACGACCAGCGAAGCTGTGGTGTTCTTCTAAAATGGTATAATTCTCTCTCTCTCTCTCTCTCTCTCTCTATATATATATATATATATATATATATATATCAACGTCGTGCCAACAGAGACGTCATAATATATATATATATATATATATATATATATATATATATATATATATATATTATGACGTCTCTGTTGGCACGACGTTGATTCGGCCCGAGTACTCGGGAGCGAACCAGCAAAGGCACACACCCGATGATGATGATCACACAGAACTGAAGATGAGGATCGAGCAACGTAGAATGATGATGATAATATACAGATGAAGAAGACATGCGTAATAAACGCCCACACTAATTCCCCCCTCCCCCCCCCGTGGAAGCGGCAGGTCAAGGTGACGAAGAACGCCGCGTGACGGGTTTCATGCGGGAGACATGAACGACCTCGGTGCTGCGACAACGGCGGTCAGTTGCGGTGACAACAGGAGTCACGCGATAATTGACGGGCGATGTCTGCTCCAGGACTATGTAGGGCCCGATGAATCGGGGCTGGAACTTGTCGCACAAACCAGGCGTGCGAAGGGGCGTCGATAGAAGTATTTCGTCACCAGGTCGGAAGGACACAACGCGATGGAAGGCGTCGTAAATGATCTTCCGGTCTTGTTGTCTGGCCGCTGTGTTTACGCGAGCACGCTGGCGGCACTGGGCGAGTCGTGCAACTGAATTCTTCGCTAGACGATGCAGATGGGTGGACAGGAGAATCGACGAAAGAAACGTCTAGAAGGGAAGTAGGCGACCGTCCGTAAACTAGGTAAAATAGCGAGTAGCCGGTGGTACGCTGAACGGCCGTTTTGTAGGCGAAAGTGACGAATGGTAGAAGCTTGTCCCAATTCTTGTGATGAGGCTGAATATATACGGCGATCATGTCGGCAAGCGTGCGATGAAATCGCTCTGTCAAGCCGTTAGTTTGTGGATGGTAACTCGACGCTGTTTTGTGGGTGGTACCAGAGGCGCGCAGGACTTCGTTTAAACGTTGCGAAAGAAAGACCTTTCCACGGTCGCTTAGCAGTACCCGAGGAGCACCATGGCGCAGAATTATAGCTTGAAGGACGAAGTCGGCAACCTCCGAAGCTGAGCCAGTGATCACTGATGTTGTCTCAGCGTAGCGCGTCAGGTGGTCGATGGCGGTCACTATCCACCGATTGCCAGTTGCAGTAACAGGAAGGGGCCCGTAAAGGTCGATGCCTACAACCTCAAATGGTGCGGTGGGACACGGAATAGGCAGTAATTCGCCGGCAGGAGCAGAGGTTGGGAGTTGGCGACGCTGACACGGAGAACGGGAACCGACGTATCTCCCCAGACTAGTAGAAAGGCCAGGCCAATAGTAACGGCTTCGAATGCGATCGTAGGTCTTGTGGAAACCGAGATGGCCAGCAGTCATGTCATCGTGGAATGCTTCGAGGACATGGGCTCGAAGAGAGCGCGGTAGAACGGGCACCCAGCGTTGACCGTCAAGGTGGTAAATGCGCCGATACAGCACGCCATTGTCCAGCTTGAATTGTGCGAGTTGGCGTCTAAGCCGCGCGTTAGGTGGTCGAGAAGCGCCAGAGAGGGATTCTATCATACGCCGACAATATGGGTCAGCCCGTTGGCGAGATGCAAATGTTTGATCGTCGTCCGGAGAAAGGCGGTCTATTGAGGCTAGGAGGAAACCGACGTAGAAGTGACATCCGAAGAGCTGCTTTGCGACGCAGTTGCCGAGGTATCGAGTGGGTGCGCAGGAAGCGGGCAACGAGAAAGAGCGTCAGCGTCTTGGTGTTTTTTGCCTGACCTATGAATAATGTCAAAGTCATATTCTTGCAGGCGGAGAACCCAGCGACCCAGGCGTCCAGTTAAGTTCTTGAGAGTGGAGGGCCAGCATAATGCGTGGTGGTCCGTAACAATTGTAAACTGACGCCCGTGCAAATAGGGACGAAACTTCTGTACGGACCAAGCAACAGCCAGGCACTCCTGCTCAGTTATCGTATAGTTCTCGGCATCGGTGAGTACGAGGCTGGCGTATGCAACGACTCTCTCGCGCGAAGAGTTGTCGCGTTGCAGGAGAATGGCACCGATGCCGTGGCCGCTAGCGTCTATGTGCAAGAGAGTCGGTGCAGTGTCATCAAAATGGCGAAAGCACAGGTTCAGACGTGAGGGCGCCCTTCAGCATGTCAAAGGCTGCTTCACATTCATGAGACCAGAGAAGGGGTACACTGGAAGGAAGTAGCTTGTGTAGCGGCGCAGCGATGGAGGCAAAGTTCCGTATAAAGCGACGGAAATAAGAAGCGAGGCCAAGGAAGCTTCGCAAGTCTTTAGGCCTTTCTGGGCGAGAGAAGCGAAGGACCGCAGCAATCTTGTCAGGATCAGGACGTATGCCTTCCTTGCTCACGACATGCCCCAGTACCTTAATAGATCTGCTGGCGAAACGGCATTTCTTCGTGTTGAGCTGAAGACCAGCGTCGGCAAGGCACGTCAGAACTTGATCTAAGCGTTGCAGGTGCTGAGGAAATGTTGATGAAAAGACGACAATGTCATCCAGGTAGAAGAGGCAAGTTTTCCATTTCAGGCCACGCAGCACGGTGTCAATCATGCGTTCAAAAGTCGTAGGTGCATTGCATAGCCCGAAAGGCATGACGTTGAATTCCTAAAGTCCATCAGTGGTGGCAAACGCTGTTTTTTCTTTATCGTCTTCGTGCATTGGAATTTGCCAATAGCCGGAGCGCAGATCGAGGCTTGAAAAGTATTCTGCACCTTGTAGTGAATCAAGGGCGTCGTCAATGCGAGGCATAGGGTATACGTCCTTTCGAGTGATCTTATTGAGGACCCGGTAATCGACGCAAAAGCGCACGGAACCGTCTTTTTTTCGAACCAAAACAACCGGAGATGACCAAGGGCTAGCTGAGGGCCGGATGACCTTCTGTTGTAGCATGTCCGTGACATTTTCTTCTATGATTTTCCGCTCGGCTAGGGACACGCGGTACGGGCGTCGGCGCACTATGGACGCGTCGTCTGTCTGAATGCGATGCGCTGCAGCTGCGGTTTGGCCCAGAGTCTATGAATGGACATCAAAAGAATTTGCGTGTTTGTCAAACAAAGCAAGCAGCTGCTGCATCTGTGAAGGTGGCAAGTCACTGCTGATGGCTGCAGTAAGGGCGGATGGAGAAGCAGTAGCAGAAGTAGAAGGGTCTTTGAAAGACATAGTTGCAAGGGGCACGACGCATACAGGCCCTGGGTCGGCCGCGCAAGCCACTGTGGTGTTTTGTGGAAGGAGAATTTTCTCCGATGTCGCGTTCGTGGCGGTGACAAGCGCCGAGCCATTGTAAAATTGAACTACACCTGGTGCAAAAGCGATGCCTTTATGAAGACAACGGGAATAGGGCAAGACTAAGACGTCACCATGGTCGATATTGGTTGAGATAATGGTAATAATTTGCTGTCGGCCGGGAGGCAGTTCAGTATCTTCCGCAGCGATCAGGCGCAATGGCGTGTACGTGTCTTCCCCAAGTAAGTAGTCGGTGTCCGTAAGATGCACGACACGTTGACCACAACAAATAGCCGCGGAAGCAGAAGACAGAAAATCCCACCCTAAAATACGTTGATGAGCGCACGGGGACAGCACAGCTAATTGTATATGGTGCCGAATATCATCAATCACGACGCGGGCAGTACAAAGAGCGGAAGGTCGAACAGTGTCCCCTTTGGCTGCAACTAGCGTCGGTCCATCGTATGGCGTCGTGACTTTCCTGATACGGGAACATAGATCTGCGTGAATAACGGAAATTGTCGCGCATGTGTCCACCAAAGCATCGACGGGCACTCCTTGGACAAACACTGAGAGCATATTGGACGGGCGCGCTGGAGGAATTTCGGTCCTGGTGTCGTATGCAGTTTGTCCTCCAAAAACTGCATCGCAGGACGAATGTTAGAGTTGAGGGAGACGGGCCGTAGTGGTGACGTGGAGCGGCGGAACGGCGAAGGGGAGCGGCGTCTGGCTGAACGGTAAGTGCTGCGGTCTTCAGTCGATGCGGGCGGAGAAGTAGAGCGGAGCGGAGGTGAAGAGAAACGCCGGCGTTGGGAAGAGACTCCACCGGAAAAGTTGCGTTCGGAGATGTATCCCCGACGCTCGTCCTGCTGGCGCTTGTGGAAGAAACGTGAAATATGGCCGCGATAGCCGCAGTAATAGCACGTAGGACGTGACGGACGCCATGGCGGATAGTACATGGGGCTAGTTGCTCCGGAAGTCAGTGCAGTCAAATGGACCGATAAAAGCTCGGGCGGCATCGACGAGATGTTTACTGGAGGCGCGGCAGCAACCAACGCGTACTTGGGTAGCGGCACCGTGGAGTTGGCGTTGCCTGGAGGCGTGGCAGAAACTTCCGCGTACGTCGGTAGGGGACGAGAGACGGAGGGTTGCACGCGCGTGGAGCAGGTCAAGGACGCCAGTTCATCCCTGATGATGTCGCGCAAGGCCGTGCTAGAAGGCGCACTGGGGCACACCGACGGTGACGACAAGCCCATAGATTGTAATTCTTCGCGTATCATAGCTCGTATCATGACACGCAGATGTGGGTCCGCCGTAGAAGAATAGTCGCCAACGTCCGGCTAAAGGCGAACAGACTCAAGTTCGTCCAGGCGCTGACACGTTGTGACGATGTCAGTAATTGTAGCGGGGTTCTTGATGGCAAGGGCGTTGAACGCGACTGATCTAATGCCTTTCAAAACGTGGCGCACTTTGTCTGACTCTGACATAGATGAACTCACATGGCGGCAAAGCGCAAGAACATCCTCGATATACGATGTGTAAGAGTCGCCTGGCTGCTGTTGGCGAGTGTCGAGGGTTTTCTTTCCGATGGTAGAACGAACGGCCGGTGTACCAAATACTTGGCGGAGCCCAGTCAGTAAAGGCAGCCCAGTCAGTAAAGTTCATCTCGTGGTTGAAGAACCATGTCTTCGCCACACCCGTCAGGTAGAAGGAGACGTTGCGGAGCTTGTAGGGGTCGTCCCAATGATTAGCGGAACTTACTCGCTCGTAGCTATCCAGCCAGTCCTCCACATCTTCCCCACGAGGACCAGCGAAGAGATGGGGGTCGACGCTGGTGGCCGCTTAACGTGTATGGGGTGGCTGGTGGTGCCAGAACGGTAGCAGTAGAAGTGGAGGGTGGTGCATCCTGAGACATGCTAGCGGACAGTGGGCACAAGCGGCGGCCTGAACGTAGCTCCAGAGGGGTAGACTGAGCGGGCAGAGGACTGACGACCGAAGGAGCTACCTCCACCACTTATGGCGTCTCTGTTGGCACGACGTTTATTCGGCCCGAGTACTCGGGAGCGAACCAGCAAAGGCACACACCCGATGATGATGATCACACATAACTGAAGATGAGGATCGAGCAACGTAGAATGATGATGATAATATACGGATGAAGAAGACGTGCGTAATAAACGCCCACAATATATATATATATATATATATATATATATATATATATATATATATATATATATATGTGTGTGTGTGTGTGTGTGTGTGTGTGTGTGCGTCTGACTATAAATATGCAATTAAAGCATCACGACAAAGGCCCCTTAATCAGCCTTAATCCTCCTTAATACACCATAATTTACCGTAATCCAACCTACTCCGCCTTAATCCACCCTAATCTATCTTATTCCACCTTATCGACCTTAATCCACCCTAGTCCTTTTAATCCACCGTAATCCTACTTCATTCACATTAATCCGCCTTAGTCGACCTCAATCCACCCTTATGCACCCTAATCCACCTTAATCCTCCTTCATCCACCCTAATTGGTGGATTGGTGGGTCGATTGTGACGTAATGGTCATCCATCATTGGTTTTGACACGTATGTTAAGGAACCTACATACATAAGCAGCTGTGGATTCAATTTCTACACACCCTGCCCCGTCGATGCCCGCACTTTTGGTCAGAACCTAGCCATAAACAGCTTCGCTATAAAACAGATTAGAGTAGCTTTACGATATACCGGCCCAGTTCTGCAGTGAACGGGTAATGTTTTTGCGACATATTGCGAACTAATACGAGGTGCATCGCATGGTACTGTTTGTTGTTGTTGTTTGTTGTTGTTGTGATACTTAATGACTCAAGTTGGCGTCCCAGAGATTCATTAAAGAGCTGCATATACCCAGTGGCACGTACCCAGCGTCATTATACCCAGGGGCTCCAAGGGTAAATACCTATTTGGACATAGCCTGTGTCAAATGCCCAATTTGGCGTTAAATAGGTCCATTGAAGAGTGGCACATGCCCAGTGACCCATACCCAATGGCGCCTGGAGCACATAACCAGTGGCACATACCTATACGAAAACGGCCAACATTTGTAGATTGCGCTGCCTTCAGGCGAGGTTCACATTTTTAGACCACTATCTTCGGCATCGGCTCACATTTTTAAACGGCACATACATAGTGGCACATAGAATTCGCTACCTTCGGGATAGGCGCACATTTTTAGATTGCACTATCTTTGGGATCGGCCCAAACTGCTGGTCGACAACGCGCACCCCGTCTCCCCTGTTGGAGTTAAGGAATATCTGACCGGAAACCACACTCTTGTTACACAACATCACTCATATTCATCCGACCTCTCGTCGTGTGCTTTCTTTTTGTTTACCCAGTGTGAAATTGCCGCTGAAAGGGAAGCTTGGTTAGTTATGTAAGGCTTTATGGCACAAAATCAACTAAGACTATGATGCGCCATGCGCAGGGGCAAAGGGAAGCGTCATGATAATATGGCAGCATAAAAAAAGTCGCAGCTTCGCCCGAAAGGTGAAGCATCGATTGCGATAGCAAATTAGTAGAGAGCTATACGAAGCAAGGATAGTAGTTTAATGAGCCGTATAAAGTTGTAAACATTGACTTACTAACTAAATAAACAAGCACGGTGTCACGTGCGCACAGGTAGACATGAACACTTCTCGCTCGATGACCGCAGAAACTCACTTTGAAAACGCCAGATTGAGAAAGCGCGCCAGCAGCAGTGGGCAAATTGACCTTCGCGCGGTCTCTCATCTCGCTTCAATGCGAACTAAACGTCGAAAGCGCAGCGCATACGAAGCTACCGACACTCGGCGCATGCACTTTGTCCCCATCGCAATCGCTTTGAAGATGAGGCCCGCGCCTGTGCGCACTTGGCCACATCGCAGATCGCTTTCAAGATACGGCGCCCGCGCGGCCGCGCTGTGAGCAGCAGCCGACGACGCCAAACGCACCCCTCCCCTCCCTCTCCTGTCGCCTCTCCCCCGTGCCTCGCGCGCGAAAGCAGACCGCACGCTTCCGGCCTGCCTTCCTCCCTCGCGTGCGCTACATTGAGCCGCGATTACCGGCTCACCCTCGTACGCTTTCACTCGCACACATAGCGTACGGCACGTGGCGACGATTTTATCGCCGTTGGACTTTATATGGAACCTCACGGCGACGCCGACGGCAGAAATGTGCTCGGAGTGTCCATGGACTAAATGGGCTGAAAGCGTGTCCGAGTGACCTCCATAAGCCTCAATGAAAGTACAGTGAAAGCCTCAGTAACTTTCATAAATGGTGGCAGCTGTAAGTAGACAGCCGAGGAGATCACTTTGTTAAGAGATAGAGTCATCAGCTTCTAAGTTGAATGACCAATTTTTGCAAGCTCAGTCCCAGTACTTATGTGACAAAGGCTGTGCTTGTGTATTTCTTTTTCATAATTAACTGTCGCTAATCCTAATGCTCAATGCCTTGGAACGTGAAACGAATGAAAAAATTCATAAGATGATGCACAGACTTTGTTACTGAACAAGAGAGAAGGAATAGCAATAAAAAATACAGCTCTCAGCGGAGTAAAAAGTCGCTTCGTACTTCTTTTAGTTTCTATGAAATGAATGTACGAAGCCTTAAATTGAATATATGCTATCTCTCGATGCGATATGAATAGTAAAGTCGAGGAGCCGGTGCCGTCGTTGCGTTCATAACTATGAAATGCTCCAACTGTGTGGGCTCTGCCAAGAAGCGGGTGGTAGACGGAAAATACACATGGGGTTATCCTATAAATCACACTGTACAATAACCAATTTTTTAAATAAAATGTGTAATTAAGGACTGTCATACTGTCTTTGCGACCTGTTCCATTGAAACTGGTCGTTATCTTCCTTTTTTCATATTGAATTAAATATCTCTGGGTCTCTCATTTCTCTTGCAGAAGGAGCAAGAAAAATTCATCGAGCGATATGAAAAAGATCATTCTATTATGCTTAGAAGTACGCTGCACAATCTCAATTTATTTGTACAAAACCAAAGTCTCTTTAAAGATGACGACGTCGTTGTGCTTTTCACGGGGTAAGGACACAGCGACGAACTGCTAGCGAGTATTCGAACACGCATAGAAACAAGGAGCCCATTGTACGAGTTTTTACAAGCTCTAAAAGCATTCACTGTTGTAAAAAATTATTGAAAAAGTTATTACTTCTGAAGATTACCTGTAGACGTTGCCGGTGCTTTATTGAAACTAAGACATTTGATGAACACAACGATTTTCTGGCTTTATTTCAGGCTAGACATGGGCCAGACTTACGGAAACCCGAGGAGTGTGAGCACAGAAATTCTCGGTAAGTAAGCAAAGAAACATCAGGCGCACGTCCGTTGACGAGATGCAGACAGCGCCATATTTTAACCAAATAGCGAGAAAAATAACAGAATTATAGTTTTTGCCATGAGAGGGCTATAGCATTATTATTGCCGCAGTCAAGCGCACATAGCGCAAGCCAGGCGGGCGGCTAAACTGCCGACTCAACTCAAGGAGCCAAACTCACGACGTCTTGCAATTATACCCACGGGAACATGCCAGGTCATGACAAATTGACTGCTGATTACTAGAAAAACTTGGGCTCCAATCCACGCTATTAAGGTGGTTGGCCAGCGAACCCGTCGTATCACCTGATCCGATGGATCAATGTGACGTAGCCTTAAACTGAGTCCTTCCGAGCCTGAGCACGACGCCGTTGTGCATATTGACGTTGCTGTTCCCGTCGCCGCTCATCGTGTTCACGCTGCTCTTCCGGAGTCATAATTATGCGTGACCTTTCCGTAGTGCTATCACGACACAAATGAAATCAGTTGCTAGGCGAGTTCTTCTTTTACACATGAAATCGTAGTTAAGTCACTTCCTGCTTCGTATGCTACAGTTGCTGTTTCACGGCAACTGCACCTTTTGCAACAGTAATCTTTCCCGGGAGACGCTGCTTGCGGCGGACGCTATCCTCGAAGGCGAGCTTTCTGGTTTGGGTTTCTTGAATGCGCGTCTAACATTCTATTTCATTTTTCATGTTAGTACGTCTATAATTGACTCACGTCCGTAATGCCGGAAGGCTCTGAAATGAATAAATAAGTAAATAAATAAATAAAGAAATAAATAGTATCCGACTTGATGCTTCTTTGTCTTGTTTAGATAACATGACACAGACTCAGTATTCCTGAGTCAATGACTGCAATGCATCCCTTCATATTACCTAGCAACCTCGATCATACAACTTGTTTATTAAAACATGTTTACCGATATAATGTTCAATGATTGGTCTTCAATTGAATGCCACTGTTCACTATTGTCAACATTTACCCATCTAAGCGGGCAAATAGGTCTGCACAAGCAGGAAGGCACCTGCAGTGCTAATAAACTGAGGTGGTGGCGAGATTCTTGATTCATTTTACCAGCGCTAAAGAAACGCGTGACACAAAGAAGAGGTGAAGACACCGCGATTGCCACACTACACTGTAAACGAAAATACCCCCGCATGGGAATTTTAAGGAGGTGATGTGCCCTATATACTCCCACCCTTCAATATTTATTCCGACGTATGGGAGGAATACAACGGCATTCCCTCGTTTCACTCCGCTCACAACCTGTGGGAGGATAAGGGCGGACATGACGTGATTTTATTCCGCCTTCAAAATTTTGTTCTCCCCGGGAACTCCGCACAGGGAGTTTTAAAAAACTCCCCTGCCAGAACAGGTTGGTCACGTGGTGCTTCCCATAAGGCTGTGCGCCGCGCCAGCGACCGGCCGCGTTCGGCGGAGTCGGCGGTGCTCATGGCTGACGGTTTGTTTACATCTGTGAAGTGTCGTTCCGTGCCAGCGTTTCGCCGATTTTCTTTCCTATACTTCCTTCCAGAAAGTGTTATAGGCCTGTCTGAAGCTCACTGCATCTCATCTTCATGTGCGTTAGCTGTGATCACTCTGCTGACAACGATGAATGCAAGAGCAACGATTTCAAGTGCGGAATAAGGCTTAGTTGTGACCACGAAGCTGCCAGTTGACTCGTGATGTCGGCTCGTGTTTCTGGCTGTGCTTCCGTGTTGCGTGACCTTGACTTGTGTTCCTCAGTGAGTTCAATACCACTTTTATGTCCTTTTGAGTATATTCTGACAACGTCCGGTGTAAAGTGCCGCGTAGCAATGGCAACAGCAGTCACGGTTCGAGCGGCAACGTCCGTGATAGCCGCACATGAATGCCATATTCCGAGTTCGTCACGGTGCTGTGCTGCCAGTAAGTTAGACCGTGGTGCAAGCAACTCTTTTATGAATCTGTGTACGGATATCCTCGCCCAAGAAATACGGTAGGACGTAAGTACGTACTGTGAATAAAGCTTCTTACTGAGCGATGTGAATTGAATTGTTATCGCACAGTTCTGTTTTGATCACGTCGTTGCTTCGGATATTGCATTAACATCAGCTCCATCCAACATACTGATTTAGGAGCATACCTGCTGGCTCCGAGCGTGAGGATTCGTTTGCCAGATGAGCGATATGGCTTCGTTTCACAGCCGAGAGACATTGCTTGGACGCGGAGCAAGTAGTGCGGTCAAAAAAATGTATGACTACGCAATTTTCGGTGTTACGTAGGCTGCTACGGGTCATGCTCACATGTAATAAATTGTTATCCAGCCACAATTCTTTCGCATGAAGCTAATTTTGTCATGAAGCACGCGTACTGTAACTAACGCACTACTTTTTGGCCGCGGACGCCGGCAGTGTGCGAAGTCGCTTCAGCGCTCACGGAATGGCATTCTAATTTTGAAAAATTATGCCATGAACGTTGTTTTTTCAATATTCTAAGTTAACAGTTCCGTGTGGATTTATGTTTCATGTTGTTTTCAGAGAGACCGATCTCATATGTGCGAGCCTGTGAGTCGTAACTCTGAAAACACTACAGCTGCTCGCTAGGCCGTGTCGAGGCCCACATTATCGTGGCTATATATACTGGCAGGGTTGCTTCTTTTTGTGTGTCGAGTGTGCGTTGGATGGCTTTCACAGCTCTTCGTCGGGTGTTTCTCAAATGTTTGTGTTATGTATTGCTTGGTCTGTTTGGTCTCGTTCACTTGTTTCGCAGAATTTGGCTTATGCTTGTGTGTATATTTCGGAATTTGACCCGAAGCCTCTACATAAAAATTCTCCACGCAAATTGACGTGTCTTTTTTATACTCCCGGTGCACCACCTCGAAAAAACTCCGTCCAGCTCGAAGTAAAAAATAAAAATGACAGAAAAAAGAAAACTCCCAAGGCACCACGCAAAAATTCCGCCCGCTCGGAGTAAAAATTATACTCCGATCATTCGGAGTATAATAAACTCCCAACCGGGGGGTCGCTAGAGGACAAGCATTATACTCCCACCTGAGAGTTATTTCCGTTTACAGTGTACAACTAAAACTTCCTGCACAAGAGGCTACCGGCGCAAGAGCCATAATACGTAAAGCATTTTCTGGCTCGAGTAGCCTTTTTGTAAAGTACATTTAGTTGTAGTTCAGCGTTTGCGGTGTCTGCTCCTCTTCTTTGTGTCCCGTTTCTTTCGTTTGGTAAAATTAATCGATACATTCGCCCTAAGCTTTCTTTTTGCTTCCGAGGCATCCAGCAGGGAACCGTGATGTTACAGGGATATCCCGACAGCTAGCTCACAACTTGTTATCGCAATACATGTGATAATCTTGATGCAATGATCAAAAAGGATGTTCCGCATTCGCCACCTCGGCCGTGGACGGCACAGGCTCACACCACCACGGGCGAACATTGTAGGCATGCACAAATACCCAGGAAAGTGGGGTAGATGACGGGCCGGCGGTAGCTTAATTAGCAAAGCACCTCGCGCATAATGCGGAGAATCTCGGCTCTGCTCCCAGCTGTCGCAAGTTATCCTTTAGTCGACTTTGATTTTCCTTCACCTTATTACACCTAAATTTTATGTACACATAACAATTAGTCTCCGCTGTGCTTTCTCTGGATTCTTTGTGCCTTTCTTCGTGCGACTGACAAGAAATCGAGCCCCTTAATTCTTCTCGCTCGTGGCGTAGTAAAAGTAAATTATTATTTTTGTCTGATGTATTTCGCGTATTTAGTTCCCTTGTTAGGTACGCCGACTAATGACAATGTTTCAGGCATCTACGACGTACGTTTATTCTTCGGATTTATGCCTTGAAGAAGCGTAGTAGATCGGCAATATTTCGCACTTTGCAGGGCTAGCCAAACTCGGAGGCGTTTGCGGCTCTAATAAGGCGGCGATAGTGGAAGACATCCCCCGCACGTTCTCCAGCGTTCACACCCTGGCCCACGAGATTGGGCACCTGTGAGTTCCGTCAACGTCAAGATTTCTTAAAGAAAAAAAAAGACTCTGAAATAGTGTAGAACATAACAAGCGAGATTGGCAAGTTTCCAGTTACGACGACTTCTTTGTATCAGCTTTTTTTTTTATATACTAAAAATTACCCCTCCTCGACTTTTCTAACAATGGCTGCTGGGGGCTGATGTCATGCCAAATAGCTCACACCTTTAAAAAAAAGTAATTAAGTGCCCGATGGTGGGGTCCAACCTCGGTCGCCCAGCACCGCCGACCGATGCTTTAACCATTATGCCCCAATCCCGCGTATACTTCTGTCGTGTAAACGAAAACCTTTCAGATTATCGCCGCAAGTGTCACAAAGCATAGCACCGGTGCGCGAGTATTACATGCGCGCGCGCGCCAATATCCTTCACGTCGAAGACGCAGGAATGAAATGGGAAAATATGTAGCATCTGATCAAGCGCATAACGAAAGCTTCGCTTAGCAAAGGTTCCACGGTGTACGTTGGATCTGCATAATTTTTTTAATAGTTAGCATGAAAGAGAGTAGCCAGGTTAGGTATCTCAATGACCTTTGCAAGCAAATTACGGAAAGTGTTAGAAATGTCAAATGAATAGCCAATTGTCCGACAAATCCGGCAACCAACAGCCGACTACCGACCGCGAGCCAAGAAAATGGATGAAACAGTCAAAGACAGCTATTCGTTTTTAAAGTATGAAAAACTCGGCAATATCAAAATTAGACAAATGCATTGTACTGAAACCAGTGCGTTGAACTTTGCGGTGTTTCAGCTTCCCGCTTCCGCGCGGCTTTCGCGTGCATTTGACGCTCTATCGATCTTGACGCTGCTGTCTTGTAATTTTCGTGTGCTAAACGTCAAGTTAAAGCATCAGCCCGTAACATCATAGCGAAGCTGTTAATGCGACTATGGAACAACTCAAAAAACGTTGGATGTCAGTTTTTACGGTTTTCTAAAAAAAAAGCTACTTAACTCCCTATACTTATATCTTGAGAAAATGCGGTGAACAATAGGCTCAACATGGAGCCAAATGTTGAAGTGCGTGTGTCAATTATGCGTGAGCTCTCGTTCTCGGCCCGTTTAGAGGCTTTATGTGAACCTCTTCAAAAGTTTCTCTGCTTGCCTGAAAGCACCAAAAGAAAATCCTATTTGCAGGAAATGGCAGCCACTTTATGGGCGACATGTACGAAAAGTTGGAAAATTGGAGGTTAATTTCGTGCTTTAAAAATAATTACGGTAAGCTGTTATTCACACAAATTTTATGCGTTGTACCAGACATGTAGGTGATTTTCCCCGGCCTTGTCGGTGAACTATATACGACGTTTATATTTCTTCGAAGTATGGGAAGCATGCTCACAGTGACGAAGGATAAATGGCTTAATCTGCGTAAGTTGTTTAAAGCCTTTGTATACTATTACTTATTCAAGCGTTTCAGAGGGTGGCGCTACCGTTATCTGCAGGATTCCCAGGGTCATAAAACAACGGCGTGCGACACCAATTTCAAATTAAGGAAAAATAGGGGAAATGGCAAGTCTGCTGAATAACAAAATTTTCATGTTTCTGGTTTAAATAGAAGCATATGAAATAATTATTGAACCCTAGTTGTTCTGGTGTTTTCCTGAGTGATACGAAGGTTGTGCTTGGTTTCCCCGATGGCCTCGGTGAACTTTACAAACCACCTTGTTTATATTTGAAAAAATTAAGAGACAGGTTATGTGTAATGTGTAAGCCAAGTTATAAGTGGGGGTAATTATGGTCTTTGAACAAGATTGTGTATTAAAATGCTTTGGATCAATGCGGGTGCACGTTGCGCAAGTTCTAGGGACGAATATTGCGTGCTGATGAATTACTGCTTTTGTAAATAGTTCCTGAACAGTCGTTGGAAAGCGTTATATGCGGGCAAGGTCTCAAACGGCACAGTCATGTACAGGCAACGTTTTAGATTATGTGATTAAATTACAGGCTACTGACTCTTATTGCAACTGTTTAAAAGAAACAGCTTCGCTGAACGTTGCGTTGCGATTCTGCATGGGTCGCACAAGTCTGCTGTAATTTTCTCTTACTTCATCTTCCCCTTTCCTTTATTTTCCTTTTTTTATGTATTACACCCTCTTCCAGCTCCAATGGCGCGCTTGTGTGAGTAAAGTTGAGAACTTTCCCTGCAGTGTGCTAGGCTAATCTTTAACGTCATCCTAAAAGGCGAAAGCTATACATTAAGATTTACCACCGCAGTATTTTTTTTTCGACACCATCCTGAATGCAAAATTTTATCTGCTCCAGGTTAGGTTCGGCGCACGATGGCGCCACACTACCCCAGGGTTCACCTATTCGGATCGACCCAAGAACATGCCCAGCCAGAGAGAAACACATCATGGCACCAGTCCTCAGCAACAAGATGAGGCCAGATTTCTCATATTGCAGCACCGTCCAAGTAGCAGAGTTCCTGCTGTGAGTCTTCCTAATGTCAACAAATGCTAATGGGGAGGCGACAAGGAAATTACCCTGTGTTGGGGCCCGCTGCCCCATTAATTATCATTTAACATACGTAAAAAATCAAGTTTGTTCACATTTGATTTTAAGCGAAGAATTAGATCGAAATTACTCCATTCTAATGGTACATGCTGGTCGCTTTCGGGGACTCTAGAGCGCTCTGGCGGCGCGCTTTGCATTCGGCTGGTAGAAATCGAGCGCTCGGAACACAATTGGCTGCGTGTTCTTTTTCCTTTTTTTTTTTAGAATGCCACTCGCCCACGTGCGCGCTCAGAGTTCTCGGAAGTGCACTCACCTTCTACGCGGCAGCGTGAACGAGATCTTGCGGAGTTCCGGTCACCTGTCTGCTGCAATTTTCGTTGTTGGCGTCGCGGCGTCTGCAGTGGCAGCTGCGCGCCTTGTCGGTCTTCCATGTTCGTTTAAAACAGAAGAAGCGCTAGACGTGTCCCCGCTTCCAGCCTCCGATTGCTCTGGCAAAGGGCTGTATGCGTTCCGCTGAAGCACAGTTTCTCTGGTTTCGACCTAGAGCTGGATCCCCATCGTTTCAATCCGAGTAGGAGCGTTGTAGCCACTTGCCGAATGCACCGATCACCCACGCGCTATTTTACAATTCACAAAAGTGAATCTGGGATAAATAAAAAAAAATGGTAGTCTTGCCCGAAGGACGAAGCACTGACTGCGACAGCAAGTTTTAGCGTGGCGCTTGAACTTCTCTGTCGGTGTTCTAACTATATGCGGGTCCGACTAAGGCGTATGCGACATACACGGGTGCAGCAAAAACTCTGGCACCCTCAAAAGCTTTAACACCTCGGGTAGAGCCTGTAATGATATCGCACAGGCTCCGCTACGCTGCCCGTAAAGAGCCGCGCCAGTAAAATTAGATCACTGTCATGTTTTTTGCACATTTAGTATTTAATAGCCTGTAGAAATTTAAGATCAAAGACATGCGCTGTGAAGGTTGCGTTTGATGACCTTCGTTTATGGGCTGCCATTCTCAAAATTTCGAGGATTAATTTGGTCAAGAACGTAAGACCTGGTATGTGCAACTTTAGGGATCGAATAGTGTAGCAGTACATATTTCTTTATTTTATTTATTTCACAGTACTGCAGGTCATGACAGGCCCAAGGAGGAGTGGGAAATTGAAACGTAATTAGTATAAATCGGGATTACAAATGAATAAGGACATTAATAACGCACTAACTTTATTTTATTTATTTCACAGTACTGCAGGCCATGACAGGCCCAAGGAGGAGTGGGAAATTTAAACGTAATTAGTATAAATCGGGATTACAAATGAATAAGGACATTCAAAACGCACTAACCCGCATATAAGGCGTGGATATGCATATGGCATACATATACGTAAATATATGCCGAGCCTCACAGCAACGCCGATACGTTTTGCTTGGAGCATTCGCGTGGAGTGTCCGTTCGGAATTTGCTTGGAGTGTTCATATAATTGTCGCAATAATAAGTTCCCATATGTGAAAACATTCCACAGAAATCGCTGCTTACCACATGACGACAACGACAGAACTTCGTCACAACGCACTGGCATGTTGCTGTTTTTTCTATGCAGACTGGTTATGCATTTCCCGGGAGAGGTAAAAGTCGTCAGCAAAAGTTCTGAAACTACCAAGCGTGCGATAGCTCCCGGGTCTTCAGAACGGCGTCTTGTAGAACCTGCACCTGAAATCCAGATCCATTCCTACGAAATCAGAAGAAAGGGGGCATGTTGGGGAATGGGGAAAGAAATGGGGAAATTTGGGGCACTTTGTACGTTCTTCGGCTGGTTAACTTGAAAAGCAGAAAACGAAAAAAATCTGCAAAGGTTTTAGCCAAACTGTGAAGTCGGGGAAATCTTCCCTCGCATCGCCGCTATAGATCGTGTCTGGCTTGCGATAATGAAACAGTGAGTCCCACAACGTACATAATATTCATTTTCTTCCAGATAAGTCTAGAGATATAACGTATAACCTTTAGATAAACTTACTCTCTAATACGTGCGACCTGTTTTATTTGGAGTGTCAGGTACCGAGTCGATAGCGCGTATATTGGAAAATGGTTAAGGTGCATTCGGTATCTTCAATATATTATTTTTGCATTCCTTGGGCACTTCATCCACTGTGCGGTATGTATGTATGTATGTATGTATGTATGTATGTATGTATGTATGTATGTATGTATGTATGTATGTATGTATGTATGTATGTATGTATGTATGTATGTATGTATGTATGTATGTAGGTAGGTAGGTATGTATGTATGTATGTATGTATGCATGTATGTATGTATGTATGTAACCAATAGCATTTGTGATACCAGTCTCTAGGAATTAACTTTGCGCGATCGCGTTAAAATTCACGCGTGTTTGACAACGCTTCAACTTTAGGGAATCATTCAGGCTCTGGGATTTGAGACTGGTACAGAGATATAATTCCACTGATGCTTCCCTTGCAATATAGCCTAGCACGCTGCCAGTTTCACGCCTATGTCAGCATTCCAAACTGCCATCCTAGATTGCCAAATGCTGTGAATGTCTAAGAATATAATGAAGTCAAATGAAAGACCATCCTCACTTTCAACTGACAAAAATATTACTCCAGAAGCATCCACGTGTAGGACTTTTTTAAGGGCACGTTGTAAGATATCCCAAAGGAAAAATGCTTCTCAAAAATCATGAAATGCGTGATAAATTGTTTCTGGATTCCGACAATGAACCAGTGAGTCCCCCGAGGTACAAAATATTCCTTTTCCTCGAGATAAGCCTTAACATATAACGTACTTGTATGCAACTCGAAGAAAATTGTTTTAACCCCTCCTGGTACATTCATGTTTTTAACTCATTTAGGAAAACTTGCCAATGGCCCTACACAGTAGTGTGATCTATACAGAGGAGCTCGTAAGACAATATCACATAGATATTAATATATTTTTTTCGTTAACCAGTCCAAGGGTAGCCTAATGAAAAGCGAGCCTGTAGGAAAATACACGACAGGTAGACCTCTTTTAAGTATCCACGGGCCTTCTGGCATACTTTGCTACCCAACTACTAAATTAAGCAATGCGCTTCCCAGTCTAACTTGACAAACAGTCCGCAGAAACAGCTCTGAGACATCTCGATAAAACATAAACCTGTTAACTAGCTGTCCCAGATAGAGGTGCGATAAACTCAATCCTCCGTAGCATGCACGATGAAATATGTTAGTTCGCCATGTGCGCTCCCACGTAGATCCCCAAATGAAAATGGCGAAAACTCTATCCAATTTTTGCACATTTACACGTGAACAAAGACTTACTTACATTATTTAGCATAGTTTGCCTATTAAAATTAGACTCGAAGTCCTCAGCAGACGGACGAGACAGAAGCGAAACTCGCACGAAACGGTTGCAGCACTCTAACATTGGCTTCGGCTGCGGTCGGACGATTAGTGACAACTCCGTGCAGTTGCAGAATGCAGCTCAAGTGCAGTTCCAATCCAGCTCGAATCCTGCTCAAATCCAGCGCTTAATGTAGCTCCAATTTCGCTCAAATCCGCAGCTTCTATAGTTCAAATCCTGCGCTAATGCAGCTCCACTAACGTGAAACCTGGGGAAGTGCGAAGCAGTGATGCGCCGGTGCAGGAGTAGCGCTGGAGGGAGGAGCTATCGAGTGCTTGTGGTGTGGTGGAGCCCACTCTTGCGCTGCGCTGGTACCAGTCTGGCGTTTCGGAAGCAATTTTAACGAGTTTCTGCTAATTAATGCGCTTAACGCCTGAATATTCCTGTCTTTTAATTTATTCTGAATCATGTTAGTTTACTTTGAACCAGTTTTGATCAATTCTGAACCTGTTTTGACCCTGTTTTGAGCACATGCGCGGAGCGTGATCACGACGGACGCCCACAGCCCAGGCCCCTAAAGCGCTTCGCACTAAAACAAATTACACATCATTGCTCTTGCAAAACTGGACCAATAAAATCACTTTTGGTTGTCAGACTTTTCGCAAACTTGGATGGCTTTCCGCCCCCACAATGGCTCACTATCATTATAATTTTCCAACGGCACTCCCAAATAGGATGCTGCGTAGTCGCATCCCCTCTTATACTGCAGAATACCCTTGGGGTCGTTGGCCAGTAACCATGCCAAATTTGCAAGCACTTTCCCCAACACGTGACCAGCGAGGGAATAATGCTCAGCGTTCGCACGCACCGGCGCGCCACAAATCTCGGAGGCGACGCGTGGACTTCACGACGACTCCGCTAGGTGACCCAGCACGTCCAGACGGAAGTGCGAGGCAGAAGCCCATCTGCAGTACACACCTCAAACATGACGTGTTTCGACGGCGGCAGTGCGCCGTGTCGCTGCATTCTTTGATCGCTAATCGCATTAACATTGACACTCATCGTGACATAATTTCTGCCGCAAATTTCATTGGATTATTTCTTGCGACTCTAATCGCCTCGGTGACAAAAAGTGACCGCAATTTCGTGTCACGCCAGCTTTCCATGCCAATCAAGATGTGGCATTACAAGAACTTGATTTCGTCTCAATAGAATGCATGGCTGGGATTAGCGTGCAAACTTGCATACGGCTACCAAATCAGTGGTTTATGCGTAGTTTTTGCTGATCTATGGTTTACTGCTGTTGGTATTTTGCAGTGTTATTCCGTATCCTCATCGACAGCCATTGGCCTTTTCTCCTTTTTTTAAGGCCATGTTTTCTTTTTCAATTAGGATGGGGAAAACAGACTGCTTAACTAAGAATAGTTCAAGGGAGAGTAAGAAATTAACGTTTCCCGATGTGAACGAGACCCGACCTTCACTGGACGTATTTTGCCAGCGGCACTATACGGAATATCCAGGAACAGGTTACAAAGAAGTAAGTCTCATCTCCACTGCGATACCAAGGTATAAATTATTTTTTTAAAACAGAAAAGATAATGAATAAATATTGGCAAATACTGCAACATCTACACGTGCAAACGAGACATAATATTCCGCGCTCGCTTTTGTGACGCCTATTTTTGCAGCTAAATGTATGATTGGCTTTTGCATACGCACCAAAACATAAAAGATAATTAGGCTTGTTTGTGTATTCCAAAATATTATGAGTCTAACAACATTTTGTTGGAGTGTAAATGAAACTTACCAGCCTTGAATTTTTCTCAATAATAACGATTCGTTTATTTTATTTTATTGCGATAGCAATTATATGGAGACGACATACGCATTTCTGTCATCGTTAAAAAACAAGGTGGTCATAATTATTTTCGAGTCTCCACGGCGACGTGCCTCACAAGCATATGTGATGGCTTTATTTTTTGGCACGTAAAACCCCAGGATTGAATTTAACAGTTGCTTTGACATCTGAGTATGCAATTACTGGCATATATGCCACAGTAGCTTGAACTCAGCGGTTCCGGGAAGGACGTTTCATTCCTATAGTTGTTTCAAGTCAAGGATTTTGGTTCAAGTCTGCATCCCGAGTACTGAGACTGTCTCTTCGTCTCCATGATCACATTCTGTTTACAGCCTGCATCTTGTTCTGCTCGCTACAAACACTGTTTTAGTCCATGGCGTCTTGATCTTAATATTGATCTTCAGCGCATGCGTTCACCGTCACTGGAAACGATTAAAATGAAGCTTAGGTGGTGTGGTAAATCAGTTTGTACTGACCACATATTTTTTCAAAACTATTTTTCCCTGTTCTGCGAAATATCGTTGCCTGCAGTACTAATGAGTAAGGAAAAGTTTTTTTCAAATACTTTCGAAATAAAGTGACGGGGCAAGCTTGGTGCCAATACTACGACTATTACATAATATTATTCTTGTATATTTTAAGCTATGATGGTCATCGCTAGTGTTAAATGTCGGTATTCGTTAAAGACAGTGGTGGGCGTTAAAGCTGTTTGTATGCTGCAAATGATGAAACGAAATTGCTGATAATCGCTGTTTATCGGTAATAATTTAGTACATCAAGGAGGCAATATTATATGTAACCAATTAAAAAATACTAAGTGACTTAAGCAACTCGGCGCTGTAAATGTATCAATTAAACGTCCCTTAGCGCAGAGCTCTTTGCAACGTAAATAGGGTGTTATATGCATCGTGTGTGCGGTGCCCCATATGCCAGCACAGGGATACATGCAGGCGTAAGAAGTACTAATGAGTAATTTCAATGTAATGAAGGGGCGGTATGTAGAGATAACGCGAACACAATATCGCGTTTTTAAACTACAGCGTACTTATGTAGACCAAGTTTGAAATTGTAGTCGACGATGACATAAACAAATTTGTATGACAGATGGGCTTTACGAGATAGCTGTCAGATGTTAGATGAAAATGGTCGTCTATTTTTAACATTTCTTTGTCTCCGAGTGAAATAACATAAATGCGATTTTGGCTTTGCCCTAAAATAAGGCGTTTGAGATTTCCGCTTTCTCGCTATAGTTTTTAGGAACAGGCTGTTCTCACCTTCTAAATGAAGTCAGATTCATTCGGCTACCATTTCTGATACTTTTTCGGGTCCAGCATAAGTTTTGCGACACAGGCCCTTCGTAAGATTTCTTTTGCCCACTTCTACAGTATTTGCTTTCTATATTTGGTTATTATCAAACAATTTAAAAAATTGGATCTTTGTATTTTATTTGCGCGATTGGCCCACAAAATCACCTGTAGCTCCCGTTGTAATCTGTACTTATATAAGCAAAATAACACGGTGCATACGCACTTCGCTACCTAGCACTGCCTTGTCGACAAATACAAGGAAATACTCTCCGAGTCATATCGTGGTAATGTTTGACTTGTGGGCATTTATTCCTTCCCAAAAATTATATTAGATAACTTTCTTTCAGCCTTTTGACCCGTCAACACAGAGCCTAGAGAAGTGCGTCATCACATGTAGTGACCCCGCAAGACCACACATACTAATTATCAACGATGCACCTGATGGCACACCTTGCGACAAAACCAAACCGCGTATGGTAAGCCTACGTGCACACACATAGACATAGTGCAATTAGTTTTCTTCAGTCATTACAGAGTCACCAACAGTTAACAAACTGTGGTTTTCGTATCTTACTTTTGCAGATCTGCTTGAACGGTAAATGCACACGTGTCAAAGAGAATCATGTCCTGACTTTTGGCAGTGATGTCGAAAACTCGGTGGTCGAGTTAAAGTGAATTTGGACAAAGCGCAGCCCTCAAGCAGAATATTTATTTATTCAGGTAAATTGGCATCACTTTCATTACCCCATCAAATAATCAACAAAAAAGAAAAAGAAACGAATGAGTTTGTCAAATGATCCCACGCCAGGCTCTGTTGGCAACTTTTGTTTTACACTTGAAGTTGTAAAGCGATGTTCTAGGAGTGCTCAGCCACCATAACGTTTCATGAGGGCTTGTTAATGGCGGAGATAAAAGCAAGTGAAAAGTGGCGAGTTGATGGTGTGAGGAGGTAGATACCCCCTCCGCCGCACATGATCCTTCTGTTGCGGCAACTAAAGTATACGCATGCAACATTCCGTCCTGTGACTCCTGTCTTCTGCCTTTTCGGAGCCGCGAGCGAGACAGAGAGAGAAAACATTTGGTTTATTTCGGCTCCCTTATTTGTCCGGGGGAGCTGAAATGTGGTCGCTCTAGTGATGGAGAAAGGGTGGCAGGAAACGATTGTGATGGTCTTACGTTGTGGCGACGACTCTTGATTGGGCGCCTGACCTGTGCCGGGTATACACTCTGGGATAGCACGGGCGGGCGAGGGACCGCGTCACGTTTCACAAACTCCATTTTCTTTTTACTTCTCTCACTTTCTTTCCAGCTTTTGCTGGCCGGCGCATTATCGGTGGTCATTGTGCGCACACTGCCTCTCGGAGGAACCCCAGTTTGTGCTGGCAGGTGGGATCAGTAACGCGTAGGCGAGAGATACGACCTCGTCGTATACGTTCGTGACAAGAATGAATGCCCTGACAGTAAGATTACGCAGGATTGCAGGCGAATTGTCAGCTCTTGTCGCGGTATCTGTATTTCGTAACCACGCGACCTATTCGTGCCAGGGCTTAGTTGTTTGTTCCTAATACCCGAACCTGGTGCGGGACACTTTAATCTCCAAACCTTGAGTGCTACCGGAACAAAAATAAAACGAATGACATGCACGCAATGTTGAACAAGCTTAATCTACTCTTTTATATATGGGAACACATAGTAATCAATGAACTCAATTAAAATGTGTGGCGCAGCAGTGATTTTCAATAAAAATGTATTAAACTATGTTTTGCTTCCTGCGTCTTTATTGTTATTCTCGTAGCGGCAACACTGTGTATACTGTTTTGATCGTGCTTGTACCACGTGGCACGCTCATACGTCACGGAGCGCAAATATACATCCCCTTTGTGAACACACTTTCTGCCAGTAAAAGGGCTATTGTGACTCCCGCCACCCGAAACCATCAGATGTGGCGACTCTGTGGTACATTGCCCGTCTACCGAGATGAATCTATTGTAATGTCACGAGGCAGTGCTGCAGATTGCAGCCGCACTTGTCTATTTGCAACTTCCGGTGCAGTGCTGCGCACTGCATGAATCGACACGCAAAGCAACCTTTTCCGGGCATGGATTACCATGTAGTTTCCACTTCTATTGGAACACCTCAGTACATGTGTCTGCTTGCCTCGGATAAAAGGAAGGCTCATCCCGCTCGAAGCTGGAGGAAAGGCGTTGGTGCTCGGACTGTCAGCCCACGTGACCTTGTGGTTTTCTTCCCTTCTGACCTTCGGCAGTTACCAAGTTTGCCAGGGACAAGAGTATTTCTGACCTAATGGTTGCATTCTTAGCCAGCTTAACTCATCCTATCTTACCTCCTCGTATTCCTATTTTTCAAATTGTAGATATGCTTGCTTATAAATACACGTGATTTGTATAATGTATTGAGTGTCATATCAGGGCCTGCTATCTCTTTTTTTTTATGGTGGCATGAAATACTACGTCTTCGGACCACAAGTCTTAGGAGTATACAGTTGTGTGCATCATGAGCTTACGTATGAGCTTGACCCAGAGAATATTACAGAGACCGTTAGTTGCGAGGCTCTAGCAAATTTTTTTTCTATTCGTCTTGCAACTATGGAGTGTCCTGTGCCATATAGCGTTAGTATATAAAACTAATGTCCAGAGTGATCAGCATGATAACACACTGTCAGACCTCGCCAGGTAAGCTATCTTTATTATTCTTTTCTTTTGTGCATTGTCGGAATTTCCTGCAGCTTTAAGAAATTAGCCTCGGAAATCGTGATCACGAGAGTGTATCAAGACCAACCTATAAGACCCGCACGTAGCGGTTGTCCTGTCTGTGTTCCAATTTGTGTGTGGTCCCAAACGCATACAAAACGTCGTAATGAACGTGCTTGGAACGCACTGTGCGAAGCATGGCTTGACTTTGCTAGCTGGAGACCAGCTCGCATATTTCTGTAGTGTCGCTTGCACTGCTTTCTTCTTTGTTTCATGAGAAAGAACTCGATGTTGCGAACAAGTAACGCGCCGAACAGATTCTGGAGGAAATGCACCGGGAAACATTTCGGACGTGGACTCAAGTGAAGACGAGGAGAAGGATGTTACCAGAGTTTATTTCGACAGTTTTACAATGCACTCGTTTCTTCGTTTCTGTTGCCTATTCTCTTCCGCCCGTATAATGTTCCTCGTGCTTACGACTAGCAAGCAAGCCTTAAAAGGAATATTTATATCGGGGCCAACTCCGACGACGCCTATTCAAGTACATGTAAAACGTAGAAATGCTTTTCTGAGATGACGCCTTAGGTCGATTCTACTGAAATGTATTGCATTTGCGAGAGAAAGTGAAATTTTAGTGACTGCTTAAGCGGGATTCTCATTTAGTATCTCAATATGTCTAAAAAATTTCAAAATTGGAATGTTTGACAAAACATAGAAACACGAAGTTTACAGATATGTAACTCTGCCCCTACAGCAGATATCTCAGTTCTGTAAACTGCAAAATTATTACATCGAAATGACAAATTTGTTATATTATTTAAACCTTACATGAATTCATTTGAATATTTACACGAATTTTGCGAAAGTCCTACTCATACAATAGTGGTGTATTTAAGAGCCATGTATTTTAGTTGGAACGCACGATACTTGGATGTTACATTTACAGCGGAGCTGTTATGCGCTAGTTTCCAGCGGATCTCTGCGTGCGTAGACCGAGCGCGTAGACCAAAAATAATCATCATCAGCAATGGCTCGAGCATTGTCGTCTTCTTCCACAGCTGGCTCGTTGGCGCCCCTCGGCACAACCCTAGGAGGATATAAAAAAATTGAGACACTTTAGCATACGCCAAAGAGGGTGAAGGCGAAAGCTTGCGCGCTCAAGACAGATTCAATAAATTACTTGACATTCGCATTCGAATGCGTTGTCACTTCCACCCAAGCTCGTGGGTTTGACTCCCACCAAAGAGCTTTAGTGCCTTAATAACTATCTTAATTAACTGTGCCTTAATTAACACCAAGATTGTGGGTTTGACTCCCAGGAGGAATTGATTTCGTTTCAGATGCATGTGAGAAATTCCCTTGTGCTTAACCTCCTTCAGTTGACACGACAACTTTACGATGTCGATTGTAATCAGACTAGGAGATATGGCCTGTTTATATCTCCAAGTTGGTTCGCTACAAACTAACTTGAAAACAATTTGTGTACCGCACGCCGCGTTTTCAAGGCCGCCGTCTGAAGAAGCATTTAAAGCTTTCAATTTAAAATTGCTGGAGTGAAAAGGGCGCTCTTCAAGTGAAGCCAGCGCCACCATATTGTTGTGGGCAGAAAGCTCGGCGGCCGCCGGACTGTGTGCAGCGACTGCAGTGCACGCTGATCTTTCCTGGACAACCGTGCCTCTGCAAAACCTTCGTATGCGTCCAGCCAGATTGCTACGAGCATGGTTCAATCCTGCGTATTGGATTAACCCTGCTCGCAACCCCCAAACTTCAATTTAGCCCACGTTCAAATTTCAAGTTGGCCCACCCCCAAATTCCACTTTAGTAATGGTGATCATTTGAGGCAGAAAACGGCAGCGAACGCACACGATATACTAAAGAGTCGGTTTCTTGCTCACCACACAATGGCCGCCGTGGCTTCACTCTCCTCTATGGGTAGGTATAGGCGGCTTCTACTCCAGCAATTTTTTAAGGCGAAAGCCTTAAATCTCTATGTTTCAAGGTCGCTGTGAGGTACAGAAAAAGTTAGCGAGCTCGCCTCTTGCGGCGGTCATCACAGCAGGCGGCGTACTCCAACAAGCTGCCAGCCTCGTTACCCAAAATGCCGAGACGGCCGAGGAAGTGGCCGTCGCCCTGGCCACTCTTCACCCACCCTGTCACACCATAGTGAGCGATTCTCGCACGGCAATCAACAACTACATCAAGGGTCGTATTTCTCAACAATCACTCCGTATCTTAGATCAAGCCCCGCATTCATCTGAAATTCGAATCACCCTCGTCTGGATCCCAGCACACGCCGGTGATGTCCACCCGCACCTCACCAACCTCAACGAGGTTACACACTCCGTAGCACGAGAACTAGCCAACCGTACCGGAGATGCTACATGTGCACCCGCAGGACGCGACCGCCTTACAAGATACAATGACCTTGTGAAGTCAGTTTACCTCGCAAGAAGAATCTTTCCCACCTCTCACGGCAAGTTAAACAGAGCACAGGCAACAACCCTTCGCCTGTTACAGACCAATACATACCTCTCGCTAACATATCACATCATATACCCCGACACCTACACAAGCCACACGTGCAAGATCTGTAAAACTCAACCAGCAACACTCCTCCACATGCTATGGGAGTGCAAACATAAATACCCAGACCTTAATCCCGTGACCCTCTCGTCGAGATGGCACGCCGCCCTGCGCAGCTCCCATCTCGACGACCAACTCTGGGCTATCCAGCAGGCCTACGAAGCAGCGAACAGGCAAGACCTCGACGTCCCATCGTGGGAGGCCTAGGCCCAGCCGACTAAACTGCTGGTTCTGAATAAAGTTCACTCTCTCTCTCTCTCTCGCCTCTTGCCTCGCCTTTGCCTCGCGCTCGTGCCACTGCTCACGCGTTCGTCGACTTCTTCCAACGCTGGCTCGTTGGCGCTCATCATACCAGCGTAGAATTTCGCTCATCTTCTGTGGTTGTAATGGGGAGACCGCGTTTACAGGGGTATGAGCCAATGCTTAAAGGGGTATGAGCCATTCATGGTTTTAGGTAATAAATAATAAATTACGGGGTTTAACGTGCCAAAACCACGATCTGATTATGAGGCACGCCGTAGTGGGGGACTCCGGAAATTTGGACCACCTGGGGTTCTTTAACGTGCACCTAAATCTAAGTACACGGATATTTTCGCATTTCGCCCCCATCGAAATGCAGCCGCCGTGGCCGGGATTCGATCCCGCGACCTCGTGGTTTTAGGTAATGGACGCACTTAACAGAGTTGTTACGCAAATGTGTGTCTGTACCTATCATCGCGATGACCACCGATCAGGACAATAAACATGCTCGTACCTTCGTTCAAAAATTCTGTCACCTCTGTGCCGTGTGCTAAACAGCTTAGCCGGTCTTCTATCTTAAAAGCGCGGAATGGCTCATGAATTTTTTGCGTAAATCGGCGACGGCAAGTGCATGAGCAGTGATGTATGCGACGAATCAGCGGTTGCCAGAGAAGTGATTGCACTTGGCTAGGCCACTATTGTACTGGGCTATAGGCTTACCTTGTTTTTCTTTTTTAGGCGGCTAGCCAATCTGCGCATATCTGTGTATTTTTTCGCAAATCGGCGTCGGCACGTGCACGCGGAATGATGTATGCGACGAAAAAGCGCTTTCCAGAGAAGTGATTGCAACTTGGCTAGGCCACTATTGTACTGGGCTATAGGCTTACCTTGTTTTTATTTTTTAGGGGGCATTTTTTATATCTCCAAGTTGGTTCGCTACAAACTAACTTGAAAACAATTTGTGTACCGCACGCCGCGTTTTCAAGGCCGCCGTCTGATGAAGCATTTAAAGCTTTCAATTTAAAATTGCTGGAGTGAAAAGGGCGCTCTTCAAGTGAAGCCAGCGCCGCCATATTGTTGTGGGCAGAAAGCTCGGCGGCCGCCGGACTGTGTGCAGCGACTGCAGTGCACGCTGATCTTTCCTGGACAACCGTGCCTCTGCAAAACCTTCGTATGCGTCCAGCCAGATTGCTACGAGCATGGTTCAATCCTGCGTATTGGATTAACCCTGCTCGCAACCCCCAAACTTCAATTTAGCCCACGTTCAAATTTCAAGTTGGCCCACCCCCAAATTCCACTTTAGTAATGGTGATCATTTGAGGCAGAAAACGGCAGCGAACGCACACGATATACTAAAGAGCCGGTTTCTTGCTCACCACACAATGGCCGCCGCGGCTTCACTCTCCTTTATGGGTAGGTATAGGCGGCTTCTACTCCAGCAATTTTTTAAGGCGAAAGCCTTAAATCTCTATGTTTCAAGGTCGCTGTGAGGTACAGAAAAAGTTAGCGAGCTCGCCTCTTGCGGCGGTCATCACAGCAGGCGGCGTACTCCAACAAGCTGCCAGCCTCGTTATCCAAAATGCCGAGACGGCCGAGGAAGTGGCCGTCGCCCTGGCCACTCTTCACCCACCCTGTCACACCATAGTGAGCGATTCTCGCACGGCAATCAACAACTACATCAAGGGTCGTATTTCTCAACAATCACTCCGTATCTTAGATCAAGCCCCGCATTCATCTGAAATTCGAATCACCCTCGTCTGGATCCCAGCACACGCCGGTGATGTCCACCCGCACCTCACCAACCTCAACGAGGTTACACACTCCGTAGCACGAGAACTAGCCAACCGTACCGGAGATGGTACATGTGCACCCGCAGGACGCGACCGCCTTACAAGATACAATGACCTTGTGAAGTCAGTTTACCTCGCAAGAAGAATCTTTCCCACCTCTCACGGCAAGTTAAACAGAGCACAGGCAACCACCCTTCGCCTGTTACAGACCAATACATACCTCTCGCTAACATGATATCACATCATATATCCCGACACCTACACAAGCCACACGTGCAAGATCTGTAAAACTCAACCAGCAACACTCCTCCACATGCTATGGGAGTGCAAACATAAATACCCAGACCTTAATCCCGTGACCCTCTCGTCGAGATGGCACGCCGCCCTGCGCAGCTCCCATCTCGACGACCAACTCTGGGCTATCCAGCAGGCCTACGAAGCAGCGAACAGGCAAGACCTCGACGTCCCATCATGGGAGGCCTAGGCCCAGCCGACTAAACTGCTGGTTCTGAATAAAGTTCACTCTCTCTCTCTCTCTCTCTCTCGCCTCTTGCCTCGCCTTTGCCTCGCGCTCGTGCCACTGCTCACGCGTTCGTCGACTTCTTCCAACGCTGGCTCGTTGGCGCTCATCATACCAGCGTAGAATTTCGCTCATCTTCTGTCGTTGTAATGGGGAGACCGCGTTTACAGGGGTATGAGCCAATGCTTAAAGGGGTATGAGCCATTCATGGTTTTAGGTAATAAATAATAAATTACGGGGTTTAACATGCCAAAACCACGATCTGATTATGAGGCACGCCGTAGTGGGGGACTCCGGAAATTTGGACCACCTGGGGTTCTTTAACGTGCACCTAAATCTAAGTACACGGATATTTTCGCATTTCGCCCCCATCGAAATGCAGCCGCCGTGGCCGGGATTCGATCCCGCGACCTCGTGGTTTTAGGTAATGGACGCACTTAACAGAGTTGTTACGCAAATGTGTGTCTGTACCTATCATCGCGATGACCACCGATCAGGACAATAAACATGCTCGTACCTTCGTTCAAAAATTCTGTCACCTCTGTGCCGTGTGCTAAACAGCTTAGCCGGTCTTCTATCTTAAAAGCGCGGAATGGCTCATGAATTTTTTGCGTAAATCGGCGACGGCAAGTGCATGAGCAGTGATGTATGCGACGAATCAGCGGTTGCCAGAGAAGTGATTGCACTTGGCTAGGCCACTATTGTACTGGGCTATAGGCTTACCTTGTTTTTCTTTTTTAGGGGGCAAGCCAATCTGCGCATATCTGTGTATTTTTTCGTAAATCGGCGTCGGCACGTGCACGCGGAATGATGTATGCGACGAAAAAGCGCTTTCCAGAGAAGTGATTGCACTTGGCTAGGCTACTATTGCACTGGGCTATAGGCTTACCTTGTTTTTCTTTTTTAGGGGGCAAGCCAATCTGCGCATATCTGTGTATTTTTCGTAAATCGGCGTCGGCACGTGCACGCGGAATGATGTATGCGACGAAAAAGCGCTTTCCAGAGAAGTGATTGCACTTGGCTAGGCCACTATTGTACTGGGCTATAGGCTTACCTTGTTTTTCTTTTTTAGGGGGCAAGCCAATCTGCGCATATCTGTGTATTTTTTCGTAAATCGGCGTCGGCACGTGCACGCGGAATGATGTATGCGACGAAAAAGCGCTTTCCAGAGAAGTGATTGCACTTGGCTAGGCCACTATTGTACTGGGCTATAGGCTTACCTTGTTTTTCTTTTTTAGGGGGCAAGCCAATCTGCGCATATCTGTGTATTTTTTCGTAAATCGGCGTCGGCACGTGCACGCGGAATGATGTATGCGACGAAAAAGCGCTTTCCAGAGAAGTGATTGCACTTGGCTAGGCCACTATTGTACTGGGCTATAGGCTTACCTTGTTTTTCTTTTTTAGGGGGCAAGCCAATCTGCGCATATCTGTGTATTTTTTCGTAAATCGGCGTCGGCACGTGCACGCGGAATGATGTATGCGACGAAAAAGCGCTTTCCAGAGAAGTGATTGCACTTGGCTAGGCCACTATTGTACTGGGCTATAGGCTTACCTTGTTTTTCTTTTTTAGGGGGCAAGCCAATCTGCGCATATCTGTGTATTTTTTCGTAAATCGGCGTCGGCACGTGCACGCGGAATGATGTATGCGACGAAAAAGCGCTTTCCAGAGAAGTGATTGCACTTGGCTAGGCCACTATTGTACTGGGCTATAGGCTTACCTTGTTTTTCTTTTTTAGGGGGCAAGCCAATCTGCGCATATCTGTGTATTTTTTCGTAAATCGGCGTCGGCACGTGCACGCGGAATGATGTATGCGACGAAAAAGCGCTTTCCAGAGAAGTGATTGCACTTGGCTAGGCCACTATTGTACTGGGCTATAGGCTTACCTTGTTTTTCTTTTTTAGGGGGCAAGCCAATCTGCGCATATCTGTGTATTTTTTCGTAAATCGGCGTCGGCACGTGCACGCGGAATGATGTATGCGACGAAAAAGCGCTTTCCAGAGAAGTGATTGCACTTGGCTAGGCCACTATTGTACTGGGCTATAGGCTTACCTTGTTTTTCTTTTTTAGGGGGCAAGCCAATCTGCGCATATCTGTGTATTTTTTCGTAAATCGGCGTCGGCACGTGCACGCGGAATGATGTATGCGACGAAAAAGCGCTTTCCAGAGAAGTGATTGCACTTGGCTAGGCCACTATTGTACTGGGCTATAGGCTTACCTTGTTTTTCTTTTTTAGGGGGCAAGCCAATCTGCGCATATCTGTGTATTTTTTCGTAAATCGGCGTCGGCACGTGCACGCGGAATGATGTATGCGACGAAAAAGCGCTTTCCAGAGAAGTGATTGCACTTGGCTAGGCCACTATTGTACTGGGCTATAGGCTTACCTTGTTTTTCTTTTTTAGGGGGCAAGCCAATCTGCGCATATCTGTGTATTTTTTCGTAAATCGGCGTCGGCACGTGCACGCGGAATGATGTATGCGACGAAAAAGCGCTTTCCAGAGAAGTGATTGCACTTGGCTAGGCCACTATTGTACTGGGCTATAGGCTTACCTTGTTTTTCTTTTTTAGGGGGCAAGCCAATCTGCGCATATCTGTGTATTTTTTCGTAAATCGGCGTCGGCACGTGCACGCGGAATGATGTATGCGACGAAAAAGCGCTTTCCAGAGAAGTGATTGCACTTGGCTAGGCCACTATTGTACTGGGCTATAGGCTTACCTTGTTTTTCTTTTTAGGGGGCAAGCCAATCTGCGCATATCTGTGTATTTTTTCGTAAATCGGCGTCGGCACGTGCACGCGGAATGATGTATGCGACGAAAAAGCGCTTTCCAGAGAAGTGATTGCACTTGGCTAGGCCACTATTGTACTGGGCTATAGGCTTACCTTGTTTTTCTTTTTTAGGGGGCAAGCCAATCTGCGCATATCTGTGTATTTTTTCGTAAATCGGCGTCGGCACGTGCACGCGGAATGATGTATGCGACGAAAAAGCGCTTTCCAGAGAAGTGATTGCACTTGGCTAGGCCACTATTGTACTGGGCTATAGGCTTACCTTGTTTTTCTTTTTAGGGGGCAAGCCAATCTGCGCATATCTGTGTATTTTTTCGTAAATCGGCGTCGGCACGTGCACGCGGAATGATGTATGCGACGAAAAAGCGCTTTCCAGAGAAGTGATTGCACTTGGCTAGGCCACTATTGTACTGGGCTATAGGCTTACCTTGTTTTTCTTTTTAGGGGGCAAGCCAATCTGCGCATATCTGTGTATTTTTTCGTAAATCGGCGTCGGCACGTGCACGCGGAATGATGTATGCGACGAAAAAGCGCTTTCCAGAGAAGTGATTGCACTTGGCTAGGCCACTATTGTACTGGGCTATAGGCTTACCTTGTTTTTCTTTTTTAGGGGGCAAGCCAATCTGCGCATATCTGTGTATTTTTTCGTAAATCGGCGTCGGCACGTGCACGCGGAATGATGTATGCGACGAAAAAGCGCTTTCCAGAGAAGTGATTGCACTTGGCTAGGCCACTATTGTACTGGGCTATAGGCTTACCTTGTTTTTCTTTTTTAGGCGGC
>NC_051159.1:75636272-75774502 GCF_013339745.2 Dermacentor silvarum
ATGGGGTCCCGTCATCCCCTGCATCCCCTGGCACAGCGATACGTCGTGCTTAACAAGAAGCCCCGTCACGCTCAATAAAGGCCCACGGATGCTGGCGCCTACGCGGAGGTCGCGGACGTGCGTAAAGGGTGCGGAGTTTGCCCCCAATCAATCAAGACGGCGTCGACACACCACGGGACCAGAATAATTATGCAGTAAGTAAAGGAGACAGCGAAGGAAATTAGAAGATAGAGGTGGTGCGCGAATATTAAAACAGGATGCGTGGACCACGTGATAGGGCCCACACTAGATTACCGAGACACGCTAAATGACCTCGTCTCTGCCGACCGGAGCCCTCCCATGAGACGCGGGTTTGCCAAATTTAGTCACGGAAGACAATGGACTGCAAAAGAGGTTAGAGTAGCCGATAAGTCGTTGAACGCAGCTCTCTAAACGGGTTGCGCGTCGCGGATAGCAGAATCATGATCATCATCATCAGCCTATATTTTATGTCCACTGCAGGACGAAGACCTCTCCCTGTGATCTCCATTTACCCCTGTCTTGCGCTAGCTGATTCCAACTTGCGCTTGCAAATTTCCGAACTTCATCACCCCCCCTAGTTTTCTGCCGTCCTCGACTGCGCTTACCTTCTCTTTGTATCCATTCTGTAACTCTAATGGTCTACCGGTTATCCATCCTACGCATTACATGTCCTGCCCAGCTCCATTTTTACCGCTTAATGTACAGGGTCGACCACATCTAAGGTGGTCCAAGCCGGTAAAACTACAGCGCTTATTCTACTTCACGAGTGAAATGTTCGTTATACAATGTGTAATCATGATGTCGATAAACACAATAATGATTTTTCGAATTATGTACTGAACATCAGCTTCTATGATGTATTGAATACTAATGAGGTGTTCACCTTAGATGTGGTCGACCCTGTACACTAGAATATCGGCTATCCCCGTTTGTTCTCTGATTCATACCGTTCTCTTCCCGTCTCTTAACGTTAGGCCTAACATTTTTCGTTCCATCACTCGTTGTGCGGTCCTTAACATGTTCTCGAGCTTCTTTGTTAACCCCCAAGTTTCTGCCCCATATGTTAGCACCAGTAGAATGCAATGATTGTACACTTCTTTTTCAACGACAGTGGTAAGCGCCCAGTCAGGATTTGGCAATGCCTGCCGTATGCCCTCCAACCCAATTTTATTCTTCTGTAAATTTATTTCTCATAATCAGGGTCCACTGTGAGTAATTGACCTAGATAAACGTACTCCGTTACAGTCTCTAGAGGCTGACCGACAATCTTGAATTCTTGTTCCTTTGTCAGGCTATTTAACATTATCTTTGTCTTCTGTATATTCATCTTCAACCCCACTCTTACACTTCCTTGGTTAAGGTCCTCAATCATTTGCTGTAATTGGTCCCCATTGTTGCTGAATAGACAATGTCATCTGCAAACCGAAGGTTGCTGAGGTATTCGCCGCTGATCCCCACTCCTAATCGCAGAATACATAGCCGCAAACCTACTTGCTTAGAACAGCATTCAGGTAATGCGCTGCCACGGAAGCAATATTTCAAGAGAGAAAGAAACAAAGAAAATGTTTTGGGGAGGTTAACACGAAGAATGTCCGATTTGAACGGAAATGTGGGTACGACATTTTCAGGCAGAACCCGTTATTGTCACAACCTAAATCGCAGGCCCGTAGACCACAGGACGCAAGCTAACACTCTATAGGTACCTTAAGCAGTAGCCCCAGCTGTGACCACTATTCTAACAAACTTCGTTCTGACAGCGGTCATCTCTCCGGTATCTCTAGCGCGGTACAGGGCACCTGCATCTCCGTGAGGTAGCCGTTAGCTTTTAGGGATGATATAAATGCGATGACCGACGGCCTGAGCCACAGAATTCCCACAGAATGCCGCCGAGCATCGCCTATAGAAAGCTCTAGATAAGGCGAAGCGAAAGACGGCGTGAGACTGAGGAAAAAAAAAAAAAACATAAAGAGACAACTAAAAGGGAAAAATAGTGTGACCAAGAGGGGGAAAAAAAGAACCACCGGAAGGCAAGCTGTGTGATCACTGCTCAAACAGGATTCAGAAATATTTATCGAAGCTGAGGGAAAACGACAACGAAGACAGCCAAAGCACCCGACTACAACCTAAATCCGGCTCTACTCAACTCATATGTTATCATTCACTCCAGGTTTATTGATCTTTATTTTTTTTTCACTTTCGTGTTTTTCTACCAACAGGTACAGTATCAAGGATGGAAAGCTTGGAAGAAGGAAAAGAAAAAAAAAAAAAAACTAACACGCAGATCCAACGCAATGCTGGAATCTGAATGACGCGAAGCTTGTTTAAGTTGGCGAGGTAGCAGCAGTAGCGCGTGGCACGGGCACCACCGCCTGTAGCCGTTGGCTGTCTGCGTCACGATAACAAAGACTATGCGTGACGCTTGTCGATGGAAGATTGTCGACAATACTCGTATATAAATACTTATAAGGCTTCACATCCCTTGGGTCACAGTTGCACATACGCGTACACTGGAGAATCGCCAAGAATTGGCACATACCCTGTAGCATACCCAATGCCGACGTTGCCTCTTCCGGGCACATAAGCAGTAGCACATACCAAGAGACCCAAGACGTCTGCTAGGACAGACGGCAGCTAGAAGAAATTTGTAAGCTCGGGCACCCACCCAACGACCCAAGTTGTCGATATGTATCCCCAAATATATACAGCGAGGAAACGACGGCTAAACGCCAAGCCCCGGGGGAAGAGACAATGAAAGTTTCGCTTTAAGTACACATGTGGATGTTCGAAAATGCTAAAGCAGCGTACCCCAGCGCGTGCATGCGCCTTCACTTCATGATCTACAGTGCTTTGTGGCAGCGTATGTAGCTGCGTCGAAAACTTTGCGCGTTCAGACGAGTCAACAACTAAGTATAAAAATAGTGACAGCCGTCTGAGCTTAAATGGAAGTTAAAAAATGTTGCAGTGGCTTAGCTCGGCTATGCCAGGATATACGTAGCGTTAGCAAAGGTTCAGCTGATTATTCTTAGCTTTCCTGGTTGTCTAGATTGTCAAGGATTAGCTTGATTGTCATGCTTACTGCTGCTCCAATGACACACACAAACGCCAGTCAGAAGCGCAGCGGCTCCAGCGCAGTGTCAGACGGCGACTGCACAGCGAGCGCGCGCCGGCGCCAGTGCGTCTACCACGGCTACGACGTCACTCCTCTGGAATGCGCAGACCGGCGGCGGTGAGTCGCGCGCGGCGGCGGCGGAGTGCGCGAGAGGTGCCGGCTCCGGTGGCTCAGGTGCGCAAGCCGTGTGACATCACTGATCCTTGCGCATGCGCAGCACGGCTCTTGATGTGCCACGCGAAACGGGCTTGGCTAGGCCAGTGTAGCTAACGCTGCAAAACAAACGCAACCCCATAGCCTTGGTCTGATTTCAAGGCCAAGGTATATCCGGCAGATTGGTGTTGCAACGTCTTATGCGGGGTGTTTAATTTTATCGCTAACAGGATTTTTAAATATCACCCGTGACTTGTAGCAAGATTCAATTTCTTGAGCTGGATTACTCTCGGCGGTAGACATTATTTGCACAAAAAAATGAACGCGAATATTTGACTAATTAACACAGTTTCGGCTAATTAACTTTTAAGCTAATTATTTGAAGCCACATATTGCAATTTGCACATTAGTAGCCGGTGGCATATGAAGTGATATCCACTTAGAACAAATTCTAAAGATGCCACGAGTTTCGAGATGTGTGTTCGCAAAGCAAATTGTGCGGCGAAATGCATCGGAGTTCCCTTAACAGCTTCAATACATAAATATGCGTTTTGTTAAAAAAAGTAAGCGGAATAACAATTTATTTTAGAGCGCAGCTCTTAGGCACGCGTTCCTGCGTTTCGCGTCGGCGTCGTCCCTCGGCGTAACCGAGCGAACGAGCACAGCCAAGGATGAAAGAGCAAACGCGGAGCGCAGCGGCGGATGATAGACATCGATAGCGAAAAAAGCGCAAGGAGGCAAGCGGAGGAGGAGGGTATAGCGAAAGCGTGATAAGAAAAGCGTAGTGCCATGCAAGAGGGCTCCGCGGCGTCTATCGCTACGAGATGGCGCCAGAGTAGCGCGCCGTCGTCTGTTCACCGATGGCATGCCGCCAACGCGTCCACCTATACCATACATAGAAACAAAGCGCTGCATGAGCGGAGGTCTGTCAGCGGCGGCTGCTGCGAATCGTGCCCACGCGTCATCCACGCGCTGCCTCGCGATCTCTCGTTTAGCCAGGTAGTCGCGCCACACTTCACTCCATTTGCAATGTGCCGCACGAGACAGACTGTCCGCGCCAGACAATAATATAGCGAAACGAAAACACGTATAGAGCTGCGCTCAAATTTCGCATCAGGGAGTATCGTAATCGTCGGTGAATGTTTTTACGACAGTGTCACTGCACTTATCTCAAAATTGGTCTTAGTTTCAAAATTCGTCCCAAGCGGATGTGCCTTGTGAAATCACTGGCTTCAATTCGTGTATCGCAATGGGTGCAATAAAGTAATTAGTTCGAAAGGTAATTACTTAAATTTTGTTAATTACTCAATTATGCGTATTGACTTCCAGTGTAACTACAACGCATACCTCTTCGAGTATTCCAGTTCAATAAGTGCTTTTGTTCTAATACCAGAGGGGATCTAAAAAATATGTTGATGTTAATATAGAACACCCGATGTATACAAAAGCAGAACTAGACAATTTCCATTAGAAGTATGAAGGTGTTGTCACTCCATTCTCTCAGCAAAAAAAAAAAAAAAAAAAAAAAAAAATATTCTTGACAAATCATAGATCAGTTGCACACAGTCGGGATGGACGCGCATTTTTGATATTCACTGCAAAATAAACACGCTTTGATAATTGAAACGCCCACGCCATAAACATAAAGTTTGCTTCCCTAATGGTTTGGGGTTTTGATGTTGCGCGGGAATGCGGGCAAAGCGCCTGTATGTTACCCCGGAAATGTTCGTGTTTACTCTGATATAAAGAGAAATGACACGCCTACATGTTTCGAGAAAAAGCGCCGGCTCAAACACACCGAAATTGCGGCGTTTCAACGCGTAGGCGCATCACGAGCACGCGAGTGGCGGAGGTTAGGTACAGGAGGGAAAGCCCCCCGCAGTTTATTTCTTTTTTCTTTTTCTGTTCTACGACGAGCCAAAAAAAAAAAAAAAAACGTGGATATAAACTAGATCAATTTCTAGCGTCAGATACTCGCTATAAAGGACTTCGTCGAAAGCATGCTGGTAGGAAAAGGCGGGAAGCACGATCAAAAGATACCTGTACATGACGTTTAATCGTGCGACCGGCTACCGTCTAGAGAAAAATAGAAGCCTCGTATTGCGAACTGGCACAAAATGAGTTCTAGATGAATGTGGAGAAAGAGCTGATGTAAATACCAAAACGCCATCATGATGAGGGTTAAACAACTGTAGGCGCTGAAAAAGCAAGTTTACCTACAGAGGTATTCGCAGCCTTAAACCAGAACTGAAGAAAGTAAATTAGATGGTGATACCACGTCTATTCGACGAACAAACATATATGTAGAGCGAGATAGAAATTCAGGGACACCATATAGGCATAAAAGAATCTGAGAAAAAAAAAAAAAAAGCTAAACAAAGTGACACTGAAAGACTGTCAAACTAAACATATAAAGACAGGTTTGAACGCAAACATATGCAGACAATGAAAGGAAATTGAATAAGAAAGTAGAATGTGCTTCTTCCTTCGAACGAGACCGACGTTCTCAACGAAGCGATCATCGATGATGGGCAGAAAACGAGTGAAGTACTTTGAAAACTCGAGTCTCAACCAGCGGCTTTAAAGGTAGTTAAGAAGGAATGCTGTCTAGCCGAGTACACAGTGATCAGCAAAGCGGTTTTTGATGCAGTGGAAACTGTAATGCAATTGAATTTATGGAATGCGAAAACGGGAACAGGAAACAAACAAAGAAAGAAACGAAAAGCGCAGACGGCTCCAAGCGGTGCCCGTAAACAAAGAGCCTGTGAGCGATCGCTCCTGTAAAGCGTACTCTGCCGCGCATACACTCGTATAACGGAGAAGCACCCACAACTCTTAGTACTGACAGGCAGGCAGGCAAAGAACTTTATTATTATCCGGAGGCGGCGCTCGACCCCCATTAGGGGGTGACACCGGTGGGCCACTCCCACGACGGGACGGGGAGGTTAAACTCCACGGCCATGTCGCGGGCCCTCTGGATGGCCCTAAGCTGGTCTCTTTTGTCTTGGCTAGTGAGAAGATAGTTCCAGTCCGCCTCCGTAGAGGGAGACTCGCTGCTCTCGCGCAACGTAGGGCATTGCCACAGCATGTGTTGTAAGGTACATTTGGGGTGGCCACAGCGCGGGCACCTTAGTACTGAAGAAATATGTGTTAAAGTGTGATGTATGTACTCCTACGTAACTTTTTCTGGTGGCTAAAGCATGTTGACGTGTTGCCGCCGCTATTTCACAATCAAACTGCAGAGCACGATGAAAAACGGAAAAGTTTTACATTATCATTATTTTTTACACACCAACCAACCCTTTATTACTTTATAATCAGGCTTCTTCGTCAGGACCTAAACTTTATTCAAGTGAAACTTCTAAAATGTATGCAACACACACACACACGCACACGCACACACGCACACACGCACACACACACACACACACACACACACACACACACACACACACACACACACACACACACACACACACACACACACACCACTAAACAATTTGAAAGGAAGGATGATAAACATGAAATGAATCCCTGAACTGGATCACAAACTAAGTGAAACTAAAGAGAGAAAAATATTATCTCCTTCTGGACCACACGTACACTTTCGCATGTGGAAAAATAAACGCGAAAGAGCGGTAGGCAAAAGGGAGACAACCCACAAAAGAAATAATGGAGGAATGAAAAACTAATCATGTTTACTAGGTATTCAACCGGTAATTCGCTGAATTGTACTCGCGTCTAGCCTTCACCTGAGTAAGCAGGCCTGGCTGCACGTTGCCGTTAGGTGCGGTAACATGGGTGACGTTGCCGCGTTGTAGAGGGCTTTGCAACAATGAATACTAATTAGAAGCACCATAGAGGTCCTGTGCGGCGCTCATTAGGGCTTCCAAACAACTGCTGCGGCACGACGCTCTCAGCCTACGGATGTAAAAGGTGCAGGAAGAGGAGAATAACGAGTAGGAGCAAGAAACATTCTAAAGAGTGCGACGCCGGACGATTTGCATGCAGCAAACAGAGGCGACGAACGTGAATGAAAGAGCCACTATATACCCAAAGGAAAGGATTGAAGAACTCCAGCGCGTGCTGTCACTTCTACAAATGATGAAGAAAAAAGAAAGATGTACGTAAAGAACGTTGAGGAAGTGAGCTTTATGACGACGGCAAGGCTTCAGTGGCTGAAGGACAAAGCACCGGGACGCCAACCTTCCAGCACAATTCGTTCATTTTTTTTTTACTTACTGCTTACCTTTCTGTGCTGTTCGCATTAGTTCACCGAAGCCGAAAATGCCTACACAACGCCGCTCTTGCGGCAGCACCGGTTCTATTGCCATTTTTGTCAAAGACAAAAACCACCTAGCACCCGGCTCGTTTGGTATGAAAGCGCCGAAGTGGATGACGAGAGAGCGGAAATGGGAAAAGTGCACGGTGCCCTGGCGTTTCGCTAATTACGAGAGCCGTTGCGCAATCACACATTGCGAGGCGCGCAAGACAGAAGAAAAAGAGCAAGAATACGCACGATGCGACAGAGACGACTGTTGGCGCAATTTAAGCTTGCGCAGATAAACAACTTACGTAATGACGAAAGGTGGTTGAGCGCAGGGAAACACGAGGACAAAATAAGGCCCGGCGCCTGTGCGTCCAATGCGCCTTCTTTTGTCCTCGTGTGTTTCCTTGCGCTCCACCACATTTAGTCAAGATGTACCAACAAGCAAGCCCACATCGCGACCCTTGTCAATTTACGTAACTCGAATCGTGGGTGCCGCGATCGCAAGTACTCGAGACATAGTACGCACTATGGTTGTAAAAAGCAGCTGCGAATATCCGAGAAATGCACCGCGAGAAAAAAAGGGGCACACGGAGCCAAGGTTGTGCTTTGGCCGCCCGTTGCGCTGCGGCTGGAATCATTTGCTGCCTTTCATTGAACAGGGGTACACTGGTTGCGAGGTGGCAAGTCGTTCCGGTGTCGAAGTAGTGATAACGAAAGGTGATGACAAATGAAGGGGGAAAATAATCATAGCGAATAATGCATGTTTAGTCTCCTCAAAGACCTGAAATGTCAGTTTAGTGTTTACGCACATAAGTGTGACGTTCGAATGAACAACATCGAAGGCAAAAACAATCCAGCTGCTGGAAAACGCTGTTCCAGCCGTACGTATTAATGGAGAAGTTACAGAAAGAAAGTATGTGACTCTAGCAAAGAAAGGAGTCGCCGTTTGTTAGTCATGACATTTCTGGTTTCAGGAAGCGCGACAGGCTATCGCACGCAGGAATTGTTAGAACACTGGAGAGTTCATTCATATGCATGCAGAGCCAAAGAAAAAAAGCACGTGCACCTATTTCAGTCAACATCAGCTCGCCCTGTTCGGGTTCTAAGGTACGTGGTATCGTAAACATAACGACAGAGAAACTATTTTACGTCCGGCATGACCAGGGCAAAACAATAGCTTTAAGGCCACAGGAACAAAGGCTAGTAGAACATAAGAAGCGCTGTCATTTATCTAATTACATTTCTATCAATGGACACTATGCCGAGCGGAAACTGAGAAGAGAGCACAAAGAGAGAAGGCAGGGATGTTAACCTACAAAGCGTCGGACTACCTCATGCTGAGGAAGGGTAAAAAGATATAGAAAAATGAGAGAGAGAGGAAGGCAGTGAATGCGGGAACGTGCGCGGACAGCATCACGCTGTCAGAGGCACTGGCACAAGCCGGTCGTTTTGAAAAAAATAAAAGAACGGGAAGGAAGGAAGGAAAGAGTAGAGAAGGAAAGGCAGGGAGGTTAACCAGTTTAGCACAACCGGTTTGCTACCCTACATATTGGAGCGGGATGAGGGGGAATGAAAGATGGGGAGGAGAGAGAGAGAGATAGCACATAGCACAGCGCACACATCGTCAGTCACAGTCCGTCACTCTTGCGTGGTACGTGACATCACTGTCACAGCCGCTTGTCCAAGCCCGTTTCTTTTTAAAAGGCACAGAAATGCCTTTACTCTCTTCGGGGCCGATAAGACAGTGGTCCAGCAGCAACGTGTTGGGCCTGGATAACTGGTGATCCACGATAGTATGTACAGCGCAACAGCATACTAAAAGTAAACAGGAAAGCCGGAGTCAGCGCTTGTATCTGACTTCCCTGTCTGTATTTAGTCCGCTGTTGCGCCATACACAATCTATCATGTTCCAGTAGCGTCTGAACGGTCAATGGACGATCGTCTAGTCGCCGCAATGCATTGGACATTGATTTTGCTTGTATGCCAAATCGAGTACAGTGGCACAATAGGTTGTGTATGTTCTGTTTTCAGCTGCGAATATCAGCGTTGTCAGACATTCCAAATAGTGTTGAATAAGCACTCGTGACGGGAACTCCAACCACAAGAGACATAAAATATGCCTCGCGTCGGTGCAATCAGGGTGGAATTCGGAGTTGGAGAAATGGATTTGAGCAGTCTGGTGCGCCTTGTATGTACGGTATTCCAGTGGTGAATGGTTACATAAGCCCTCCATTGTAGTGACAGGCCTGATGACAAATAAAACAAATGCGGAGAATCACCGCGTCAGCAAGCAGCTCCTTAATACTACATAGTGGTTGGCTTACATCATATCTTACTGAGTTACCGTACCGAAAAAAGATAATGTGCCTCGCTATTAGCAGAAAATTGAAATCTTGATACCCACATAATATCGTCAAGCAAGCGTAGCTTACGTCTTTGGCACTCGACAGCAGCTTGCTGTCGGGAGAAAAGTGTTGGCAGACCGAAGGTTTCTTACCTGCAAAGATCGAAAAAAGAAAGACACATATGTAATTAAATTAACGCTTCCCGTAGATTTGTGTACCGCATGTCTGCCCTGAAGAAAACAAGAGCGTGTTCTTATATGTCGTCAACTTCGACGGGAATAATATAGAAAAGATAAAATCAAGTAGAGTAAAATATGCAATAATACCAGAACACGCAACAGTTATGGAACACTTTTCTTTTCGTAAAATATACAAAACTTCTAATCACTTTTTTTATAGACACACAAATTCGCACTTTCTCGTTTTAATATTTTTTAAATGTTCTTGCTAAACTGCAATACGTCCCTAAAAATCAACGTCGCGGTAGGGGCATAGTAGAGGCCTCAATGTCAATAACGACATTATACTCTGAGACTGTTTTATGCAAACACAAGCTATGTTTCCCAAGATATAGAACCAGCCTGACGCCATTATTTCCCGGAGCGACGTTGCACTGTCAACTCAGGTAAACAAATGACGATATACTCCCACATAACATTCCAGAAGCGCGCAGAAGCTCCACACAATGTTCCGCTACGGCCATGTGCTTAGTCAGTACTTGAAACGCTCAGTATTATGAAGCACTTTTAGAAATAGTAAAGGACGGTATCATCGGTGGGGCGCACAAAAGCTGTGGCCTGTGCTATGCATAAACATGAAATTACACGTAGCAGAGGGCGAAAACAAGCACAAATATATGCATCGCGTTTATTTGTGTAGCATTTATTTACCCACTCGACTCAAGCTCAGCTTCACATAGATTCCAACATTACCTCTTGGAAATGCACATATAACTTTGCTCTGGAGAATGAAACACCATCAGAACACGGGTTTCATAAGCGCCGGTCTACCAAACTATACTTATCCTAATATCTTCTTCTAGAATCTCGTTATCAAAGCGGACCTTACATAAACAGGAACACATCGACAAAACGACGTCGGCAGAAACCGAAGGCCAGGTATACAAAAGTTTCAAAGAAAAAAAAATATATATACTGGGAAAGAAACGCGACGTACTGCTCGTCTCGCTCTGAGGTACCGCATACATTTCGCCATCGCAAGCGAAAAAAAAAAAAAAAAAACAAACAAACAAACGTAGCACGCAGGGCGCAAACGAGCGAGGCGACGCCTGGCGTCGCATCTTTTTTCTGCCTTTTAGTCGCGCCCCTCTTGCATGCGCTACCCATCACCCAGAGACGGCCGAGCACGCCACGAGTAACGGGCTTCTAATTAATGAAAGCACATGCCTGGTCCCGCTAGCTAGAATGCGCGCAGACACGACGGCAAGCGCGCCAGAAAGCACTCAGGATACGGAAACGAGGGGGAAAATCGCAGCTGCTAACACACGTTACGTGTCGAAAGCGGCAAGATGGAGAGAGAGAGAGAAAAAAAAAGATAACAAGACATCAAAAGAAAGTGCGTGCGCGCATAAAGCCGGGCGCAGGAATTAATACGTGCCCGCGGCGGTAATGGAGAAAGTCGAAGGGTATAGAACAGAATGCGCTAACTTCGGATCCGGCTACAAAGGTATCGCGGAAAGGCTGCGGATGGTGAATTAGCGTTTGCTCCCCCCATTTCCCTGTTTCCGTTTGCCCTCTATATCATTATTTCTTTGCAATCATCACCGTCATCATAAACGCTTTCAGGACATTGACGATGAGGATGATCATCATCGTCGGCGTTGTCATGATCACCAGCATCCGGTATATGTCCACAGCTGGGCAAAAGACTTCAAAAAAAAAAAAAAAGAACTCCAATAACGTATGCGCTGCATGAACCGAACCGGCAGCATATTTTGCTAATTTCATCACTTCCATTTAGTACATCAGACAAGGAAAATCCTTTTTATATAGCGCAAAGCGGTGACTCAAGCACTAAAAAACACTTTCCCTGTCGGAAGTAATGTTGCACTAACCAGCCGAAGCAGCCATCCTTTATCGACTTATTCCCTGTCAACCTGAAAACAGTCAAGGTTTCAGCTGTCAAGTTAAGGGTCGAGGATTATCGTTACTCTACTAGACCACCGCCTAACCTGTTCCACTAATCACAAGACCAGTCCAGCTCCTTCTCCTTGCGCTCGACCTCATTGTTAACTACAGGTGTTCGAATTTGTTCGTACTAAGTCTATACGAATATACGGTCTCGGCCACTGCCTTCAAGCACACGGACGGCATTTACAAGTCACCAAAACTATAATAGCAACAACCGTTTAAGTACAGCTGTGACGCAGAAGTTACCGCGACGTTTATTGCACGTCGGAGATGCTGCGAACCGACCACGCCCAAAGCACAGCTCACACACAAGAGAGAGCCCCACAAGCGATGATGAAGAAGAACCCCATGTGAACCCCACGTGATGATGATCATCTACAGATGACAATGAATGGCATAATAAATGCCCACATAGCATATTTATAAGCTCGGACATGAGCCAGTGCAAGCAGAACAATAAGTTTGTGTTTGTAGGAAATAAACCACGGAAGCGCAACCTAACATCCACAATGCAATTTCTCATCAACTTGCACTTGACATGTATACCAGACTGATATTAAAAAAAAAAATACTTGGAGCATTTGCGCAGTATAACGGTCTTAAGCAAGTCTTTACATATATACGGCCTCGGACACTGCCTTTAAGCTCCCACACAATTAAACACCACCAGAGCAGCCACAGCAACACCCATTTAGATATTTTAGCATTTGCACATTTTAGCTCGGTTTCGAAAGCCCCAGCAAGAGAAACAAATGAGTTCGCGTCTCTGTGAAGCTGATCGCACTAGCGTAAACTAACATCCACAACTGTGCCTCTCATCATCGAGCATCTGGAACCAGTCTCGAAGCGTTGCAGTTTTAAGCGTGCGGCAGCTGTATGAATCGCGCGCCGGCAGTTCGGCAGATACGATACGCCAGACGCAAGTCATCAACACACACTTCTCTGCTCGTTTATCACCGAGCTTCAACGCGTTAAATTCGTACAAAAGCTTTGTCAAAGACAGGCAGAGTGAGAGAGAAAAAAAAATTATTTGCCTCGCGCTTCGCCAATTTCTGGCGTATACGTCGCGGTGAGAAAACGCAAGGGGAAAAAAAATTTTAATTTCCGGAGTACCGAGTAGATTATTGTATAGCCAGTTAAGTCCTAAAGCGCGAGGCAGTGGAATAAAAAACAAATAAACAAAAGGGCGCACGTTTTATCGAAAAGTCTGTGCCTTGTCTAATCTTTTCTTTTTTTCCTCTGGCGAACCTGCACAGATAAAGAAAAACGACCACGATAACGGCAGCCGGATTATTGCCGTAAGAGAAAGAAAACCTTAAAGCGAAATTACGCGGGGGAGAAACATTTTACAAAAGCGTAAGTGAATTACGGCAGCGCACAATGTAATGGCGGCTGCCGCGAGAAAGTTCAATCTCGAGCCCTTTCGTTTTTTTTTTTTTTCTTCCGCGACCGTGTAAGATTTCTTTTCTCTTTTTTATCCCTCCTTTCTTGTCCCGCATGTTGTCAGGAACAGCGTAATGAGCAATGAAATGGCGAGACACAGCACAGCCGTACAGTCCCCGAAATTTTACGTCTTCATTACAGCGAGCAGCGGGAGCCTCACTTTATTACATTTTTTTTTTGCATAGCCCCTACTAACACCGCAAGTATTAATTCTTCCCAGTTCATCTGAGGGGTTCCAGTATTTCTTCGTTAGTCGTGGGGAGAAGCTCGGCGCCGCGCTGAAGGAAACGCAAGGCGTGACGCAAAACTGGGTAGCAAACGACAGAGACCTCTAGCGGCACGCACGGTGGATACACTTTCACGCGGGAAAGAGCAAGTTCGCTGCGACCGATGCACCATGCGAATGAAGATATAACAGAGGCTATAATGGCCATTCGTGTCCAACAAAAGACGTCGCTTAGACGTCTGGATTGAGCCGTGCGCGTTCGGAAAGTTAACACGCCGCTGGATGATCGAGTGTGTAAGACTGTAAATGACCCTTTGCTTGCAACCAACTATTTATCATCAAGCGAACCACGTGGTAAACGAAAGAAGAAATGGATATTAAAACAGTCGGCTGGGAATTCTGATTTATTAGATGTGGCGAATTTGGCTGCTCAAGAGTCTGCTCTGCTATCCCGAAAATCTTACGATGGATCAAAGATCTCAACGAGATAAAATTAAAGATACAGGAAAGAGACTAAGAACGAAATGACAAATATTTTGCATTAGCTGTTTAGAAAAAATCGTCGCTGTTTGAAACAGACAGACAGACTGCACCACAAGCATCCAACATTTATATATGCTGCATGTTTCGCTTTGTTGTAATGACGACGACAATAAACGTTAACAGCAGCTGAGATTTCGCTTACACAGCTTGAGCCCTAGTTTAAAGAAACACCAACAAAAGAAAAATGCAGTCGATCAGCGGTAGTGGCACGCAAGACTCATCACGACATTGTTTGGTGGGATTCCTCGCCGACGCGCGCGCCTAGAAAAATGTGAATACTAGAATGAGCGCAGTACGTCACAGCGTTTTCTTCGACGTAGGTATTTCAGAAAAAAAAATGCCGAAAGGCGTTTAAAAACTTTGCGGAGCGCTACGCCAGTTCTACCACGTTCGCAAAACTTCCACTAGAACATTGAGATTCCAAGAGCTTGCGAACGTGAATCTGTTTCACGCGCAGCATAAACAGAGCCTACGTGCACGAAAAATTGGAAACAAACAAACAAATAAATCAACAAATAAACGAACAAGAAATGAGAACGTTAGGGACCCACACAGAGACGAACATAAGCAAACTACTCGAGACACTGGAATGCACAAGCAAAATTGAGCCATGAAGAAAAGAAAAGGACAGAAAAAAAAAAAAAAAACTGACAACGAACGGCCGCGTTCAATGCGGCTTTCGAGGCGAAAGCCCCGTATCACTGGCGGGCATAATGCTACGCGCACAGGCTATAGCGGCGGTATAGCGGCTGTTCGGGCGGAATTGCAGGAGCGCGGGTTTAGCAAGTAGTTGCCAGCGAGGAGGAGACGAGCTTGCGGTGATCTCGTTGGCAGCGGGGCGTTAAAAGAAAACGATGGTGAAAGAGGTCCGACCTATAGGAGCACGAAAAGCATACCCCTATTCTCTTTCTGGTTCTCACAAGTTTCTTCGCTTAAATGAAGCCACGCGTAGAATTACAAAAAAAAAAAAAAAGGTGGAAGAATGAGAAAAAGCGTCAATGTCGACGGACCACGAATAAGGTGGATAATAAAAGCATGCAAGGGATATGAAAAAAAAGAAAAAAAAGAAAGGAAGACAAATCAAAAAGGTTGCAACATCGCTTGGAAGTGCGAATCAGACTGCGATAGATTTATTAATGTTACTCGTAGCTAAAACTTGAATATGTTCGGATGTTGAAAGAACGCATTCTACAAGGGGCACTCACTGCCTTCAAAAGTTAAACCGCACCATGCAGTAATGGCCTCTGTTTTAAGCGATACCTGTGCCCACCAGCCGCAGTAGCCCAGTACAGCTATGGCGTTGCGCTCCTGAGCTAGAGACCACGGTGGTCGGATTTCGATGGGACCAAAACGCAAGAACACTCGTGTATTTAGCTTAAGGTGCACGTTGAAGAGCCTCAGGTGGTTAAACTGATTTCGGAGTACCCCACTACGGCGTGTCTCATAACCAGGTCGTGGCTTTCACACAGAAAACCCCATAATATTTTTTTCCTTTTTTTTCTTAACTTTTTTCTTAACTCAACGGAAACGATAGACCGCACGTACCTTCGCCCGCTGCGGCGTATGCTTGCTGCCAGCGTTTTGACTGTCGTTGTCTGCAGTCATTCAGTGTGATCTATTCGTGTTTGTTTGTGCGCGCTCACACCACGCTTGTTCATTCAGTTAGTAATAGTCGGGCCACATTTTCCAACGCACGCTACACATGCAATGCTGCCCGGATCGGCAGTGCAGCACTACAGGTGTGTCCCTTCGCACGCGCTGCCCACGGGAAGCGCTTCTCATCAACACCACCGTTTCACACGCGCCTTCTCGTGGTCATCGAGTCTCTCTTCATGTCGGTCTACTTACGCCGCAGCACACCTGCTTACTTAATCAGCTCATGTTTACTACAATTCATATTGCTACCAAAGACGCTCACCTTACTTCGTATGACATTGCTGTGTTGCTATCGCATTCATTGCTTCGCCCTTAGGGCGAAACTGTGACATTTTTTTGAAGACAATATTTATTGTCTTTAATGTTCTTCTCTTTTTGTTCTGTCGGCTTGCGGCCTTTATGCACTCAGTACTCCGCTGCCTTTTTCTATTCAACACCGCGCATTCAGTCTCCGTTCCTCGATTATCATTAAAACCAGGCAGAGTAACTATACGTCATCATATACGTAGGGATGGATACTACGACGCGATATCAAAACACGTTCAATGATTTATGGGCTATTTCCCCAGGCTACGCAGTCATGGGCAAATTGTCTCTCATAGCGCTGTTCTCAGACATCCTGAGCGGACTTCGAACAGTAGTGCACTACCTTAAAATTTACGGGCGGAGAACAGACGGTCCTTCCTGTTAAACACAAAACACATCCATCACCACACCTACGTGGACGCGGCCAGCGACTACTACGGACTTCCCACAGGGGGTCCCCACGTAGTTCCTCAGGACCAAATAAAGTTCATGTCTGTCTGTCTGCCACAATTGCGTCGAGAGCGTCATTGTAAGACAGCGGGGCAGAAGCAATCAGGCTGCATCGACTTTTTCGTTCTTCCAAAGCTGTGCGCGCGGAGCGCCAGAAATTCATCTGTGTTGCTGCGAATCCTGGTCCTTTTTCGAACACAACGGTGCGTCAGAGAAAGGCGTCCAGCTCGCCTATTAAGGCCTTTCCGAAAGAAAGTCATTTCCCGCAAACGGCTGTAATTCGACGAAGACGGGCTCCTTATTTATTTACTTCGGCGTTTTAATATTTCTCCCCAATTTCCTACACATCAAGCACACGATTTGTCTCGAAGCTTGCTTTACCCCCCTCCCTCGTGCTTTGATCAACAGCAAGGCGAAAGTCCCATACAAGACACCTCGCAAGATTGTTTCCGTGATTCTTCCTTGTTATTTTCTCCCTGTCACTTTTTTTAAGTGACATCGGCCATCGCTGTTGGAGTTTTCGGAGTAAACAACTCATTTAGTCACAAACAAATACACAACGAAAGATAAATCTTCACGAGGATCTTATCGTAATGCCCGTTTTATTGAAGGAGCGTTTCTTTATAGCATACCCCCCAGAGGTTCCATAATTGTTCTTTCCGGAATTAAGAGAAACGCAAGAAGCGTGCGATGCGAGCGAGCACACAAAGATAAAAAAGAAAAGCAAGCTACGAAAAGTAGGTAAGGTTCGCTGGGAAGGTAAAACAAGAAGCGAACATAAACTGCGTACGTAGCAGCCTGAAGAAATTAAATGTAGCGGTGCGGTAAAATTCCCAACTTCCCCTCGAGACGAAGAAGAGAACGAGGTAATAGCAGAAAGCCAATATGCGACCGCAATGCAACCAACCGCACATAGATTCGCAAGCGCCAACCGCACGATCACTCCGACGAGCCGATATTCCAAAAGAACTCTAGCGAGTGCTCAGAGGAATGGATTTCAGTTTTTGTCGAGAATTACCAGATATGAAAAAAAATAAAGCATCAGACAAGGCGTAGATTCGTTTTTGTAATGATTATTTCTTCAAACCTTACAGAAGAAATCAAGGCTCCTAACAGCGAAAATCATCATCCTGCAATTTTATTGAACTTGAGAAAGAGCATTACACACTAGTGAAGCGAGATGAATAGAAAACGGAGGCAATAAAAAAATATGAATGCACCACATCTGAAGCATATGAAGTAAAAGGCCAACTAACGTTCAATATTTTAGTCATTGCGAGGCGCAAAGTGACGGGTGAAAGAGCTATAGAATGCTCTTAGTGCTGATAAGTCACATGCAATACGACTTTAGCTGCTTACCTCCCGGCAAGGTTTATACTAAACTACCGACAGAACTGGCATTCGGCTCGGAAGCCTCTCTTGAAAAGTCTGCTACGTAACATGCCTGCTTAGTGAAAAAGATTACAGCTGGAAGGCGACACGAATAAGAATTTCTTGTAAACAGCTCCTGTCGTGTGGCATTTAGGCAAAGAGAAAGAGGAAATTCAGCTTGTGTAAGCAATAGCAGTACACATTGCCGGTCGGCCATAGAGACCACGACATGGTGCTTGCTTCGTGCACCCTATTTATATGCAAAGTCAAAGGCGAGCTCAACGAGGCGCGAATATGGAGGGGGGGGGGGGGGGCGGGAGGGCGAGTTCTGACAATCCCGGATGCAAGTGCTGACGCAGCATTATGAGCACAAGAACAATATTTTTTTTCGTTGGTTTTTCAGAGCTGCTTCTTGGCTTGCAAGGTTTCTGCCGCATACTTTAAACATATATGTGAAGAAAGAACAAGTGTGAAGTTTATTTAAACCACTACGAAACGGTCTTCGCTATCACCTAGCTGACACAGAAAGAACAGTAACGATACACAAACGTTAAAAAAACGATAACCAAACAAACAACATGTAGCATGCGAACATAAATTTTATGGGCTTAGACTTTAGGCTGTCAGTTCAGACGAATAAAGGAGGAAGTCAGAGATAAAAAAAAAAAAAAAAAAACGAAAACGGAGAAGCGCTTTTCAGATAACTCCATTCGATATCTTCCAACGACTCGGCCGGAAGAAAAGGGAGAGCGTTGACACAAAGACAGCAGAAAAGACTGAGCGAAAAAAAAAAAATGAGATAGCGCCAGCGTCGCGGTTCTGGCGGTATAAGTTATGCGCAGTTGCTCGAAGACATCGCTACACTGCGACGCAAGCCTGGCAGCGGCCCTGCAGCCCGGGCAGTGGGCGTGTGGCACGTCGGTACTTTTGATGTCAGTACGCAAAACGCGAGGGAAAGAGAGAGAGAGAGAGTGAGAGAGAACGAACACACAACAGCCGCTTCAGTAAGTCGGGAGCAGAATGATAATACTGCGAGGAATGAAGAAACACGGAGGAGGATGAGGCGGATGGAGGACGGCGGAGCTTCGCCCTCGGTAGCTCCCTATGACAACAACACCCTCCTCCGGCCTCCTCCTCCTGCTTGCCTCGGACGGGACGACCACAGCAACAGGGCGAGACGGAAGTGAGTGGCAGCGGCTGCGAGAGCGGCCGGCTTGGCGGACACGGCCGCCGTTGCCCTGGCAACAGCTTCCGCGGCGGGACGAAGCTCGGGAGCCAATATGGCGCCGTACGCGAGAAGCCCTAGATAGGGAGTGAGAGGCGACTGCACAAAAGAGAGGCGCCTTGGAGGGACACCACGAGCGGAGGAAGCGCGCGCAAGAGAGCGTGATTTATTCGCGTGGAAGGAAGCGCGCGCGCTGTCGGGACTTGGTGCGACGTGTCGGCGAAAGCTTATGTTTACTTCGGAGCAAAAAGCGAATAAAGAGAAGGTGTGTATAGAGCAACGAGGTCTAAAAAAAAAAAAAAAAGAGCTTGGCACTTTTTCTTTGGTGCCGTCATCTGCCGGGAAGTGGATTTTGGTTTTACAATGTACAATGCAGTAAAAGAACGAAATTATGCAGTGCCCCCAGTATATACAGACGACGACGTTTTTCAAGCTTGGCCCTTCGCCAGACAAAAACAACACGCAGAGCAGGGTATACGCGATGATGAAGCTGTCGTTATGCGCATTATGTTTGGGCAGATGTCCTTAGGCAAGAAGAAATGGAGAAGGCCATTCGTTGAAAAACCTTATCGCCCTTCTCCGAAGCCTTGTTATTCACATTGTTACGCATTGTCTTTAGGGCTGCCAGGGACAGTTCGAACTGCATAGGCTGCTCAAAACGCGATGATGGGCAGGCTTCGTTCAATTTTGCGTCATAGGTCACTTTATGTGACGCTCGCTTCGTTTCTTTATAATCCGACGCCGCTGACGCAGTCAGAAAGCAAAAAAAAAAAAAAAAGAATTATAACGCATTGATTGGCAGGCAACTGACATGAAAAAGTTTTCCTGAAGGAAACAAAAAGAAGAACGTCTGACACTTATCCCAAGTTATTCCACGGCAAAAACGTATAGTAGTTAGAAAAGCCAGCATTCACAACAATGCGCTTGAACAGAGAAATAAAATTACTCAGACCCAACGCACATGTTGGAACGTAAATGAAGCGACGCCGTTTATTAAATGCCATGCTACTAACGACGATGGGTGGAATTGCGTTTACGTTTATCCTACGCAACGTGCGAACTCCCGCAGTGTTTACGCCCCACACCAATCACAAATTTAATCGCATGCATTCTATTTTTTATTGACACGTGAGGGATCAGGGGGTAGGAAAAGCAAGTAACGCTTAAAAAGACAATCAAGGCCATCCACTGTATCACCCTTAACACTTCCCATTCGTGGACTGAGCTGCACAGGGGGTACTTGGGGTGAGGACAAAAAGACTGAGTGCAACCGTGAAAAAGCGGCTGAATGGAACCGCCAGTGCAGACAAAGCCGTAATAGCGCTGCCGGCCGAACGGGGTGAGAGAGATGCTCTCCGAGAGTGCCGTTATACTATAGCGCACGCCCGTGATGGGCTTGCCTCATCTTGGCTTGGCTTTTATTTACGAGGACGGACGCAAGGACACGCAAGATAACGCCCTTACTGACTCCTCTGCCTTTCTGCTCACTGATCAATATCGGCGATGCGGCGGCACGCACACCCCCCACGCTGCGCCTATACTCGCCTTCCGAGTCTGGGAGGCGCTGAAACGAAAGAAGCTCGCGGGCGACTCGAACAATAGCACCACTGCCGGGTCATCACCGCGAAGTCGAAGGGCTCTTGGCACGCACCTTGGACCCAGCGGCGTCTCACCGGCGGTTAGTTGGCACCACCCGTTATGCGCGATCGAGCGCTTTTCGGCACCGTTTGTAGCGCCTTTTACCATTTGCAGCAGCAACAAGCGTATATATATATATATATATATATATATATATATATATATATATATATATATATTACATAGAAAATCAGCCCATAGCCAGTATTTCCATATGAACATACTGGGGTCCCCATAAAAATCCGTATGCCTTCCATATGAGGCATGTGCAGTATTTCCATATGAACATACGGGGGTCATATATTAGAACACGTATGTTCCCATTTATGTTCCAATATATCAAAGTGGGCATACCCGATATGGTATATAGGAACATACGTTTTTTTCATTTTTTATTATAAGCATAGGACCACTATAGTATGTTCACATGGTAATATTGGATATGGGCATATGCTTTTTTTTTGTTAATAGGGAAGTATAGGGCTCGTTTTAATGCTAGGGTAGAACACGCGCAAATCCGTGTAATAACTTTTGCGAACATTTTCTGCTACCAAAGTGTAAAACAAAGCGCTCGCCACTCACTGCGGTTTCAGTTCTAGGGGGGGGGGGGGGAAAAAAGGAAGTCACTGCGAATGCTGTGCAGCGATTTCTGAAGAGCGCGCATAGGCTATGGCCAAGAAGACAGTGTATTTCCTTTATCAACTGTTCAAATAACGGTGCTATGTTCCACGCGAATAAACTGTACGTCAAATGGCAAAGTGATGAGCGGCACATGTAACCAAAGTCATATGCTGAAGCTAGAAGGTATCATGTAATAACGCTGTAAACAGACGAAACAGTCAAGTTAGGGCTCGTCACCTGCCCCTATAAGCTGATGCTGCATTTTTTACGGTTGGATATGTCACGGGATTTCACAGATACACCGGGGGAATAGCGGTAAAAAGAAGGGAGAATTGCAACAAGACTAGATCCCGTGAGCTTGAAGGAAAAAATAATAAACAAAAAAAAAGGGGGGGGGGGAGGGTATTACATTGGCAAAAAAGGTTAGTGTTGCACGCCACGAAGCCAATAGAAAAAAAATTCGGGGTAGCTTGCACTAGTGGCGCAAGGCTAAAACGCAGCGGAGGTGATCGGTTTCTAGCTGGTCCTGGCTATACGAAGTGATGCTAAATTATGCGAAGTGCATAAGCATTTCCTCGTGGTCCGTGGCATCGGGGAATGCCTCGCGAAGCGCTTGCAGTCCGAAAACACGTAGGGAAAGTGGGGCGAAAGCTATGCACAGTGTACGGCCGGCGCACAGCAGACGACACGCCGGGGATGACGTCATGGCGCATGCGCAGTAGCGCGCAGCTGGCGGGAGCTCGGTCGAGCCGCCGCCAGAGACGCCTGCTGCAGTCACGGACACCGCGAGCGTTCGGCGCTAATGCGGGGAAACGGAGAAGCGCGGATGGCGTCGGCAGCACCTCTGCGCGTTGCCTCGTTGCTACAATTTGTTTCTCTCGCTCTCATTTTCCCTTTCTCCCTCCTGAGCATAGTGCGCGACGCGCGCACTCTCTCGCTCTAATTTTTTTCTTTCTCTCTCCAGAGCATAGCGCGCGACGCGTGCACTATCTCTCGCTCTCATGTTCCCTTTTTCTCTCCCGAGCATAGCGCGCGAAGCCTGCGCCGTGCTCCCTGATGGGCTGCAGAATTAAGCGTCTCTTCCTTATGTATAATAAACACCTCCCCCCCCCCCCCCCCCCTCCGCGAGGTGGTTGCTAGGCAACGCAGTGGCACATATTACGGCCGGCTTAAGCAGCTTCGCAGTTGAAAAAAGGAAGAAAGAAGTGAAAATGTCATGACGATCACGGCGCTCTCTTTCAGTGATTGTTCATGTAAAGACACACTAGGACTAATTAGGACTACTTAAGCGACTAGCTGCGTCGTTAACTCCCATGCTGGCTGTCACTAGTGTTACCGCCGAGAACAGACCCGCGTGCACAAGAAAAACAGCGCGAGACACTGCCGAGTTCACGCTTGTGCAAGCCTGGAAACTAATCCGGAAAGATCCGTCCGGACTGCCTACCCGCCGTCAACTTAGATATACACTCAAGAGCAACACTAGATCAGTTTAGTTTCGAAGGAATACTGAACGAGACTAAAGCTTAACTTATTTGGCGGGCCAAAGTTTGTCCTTAGGAGAGAAAACGGAGAGGAGAATTTCCGTTTCGTGTTTCGCAACATAACCGTAGCCGATACGTTCGCGTTACGTCACAAATTTCAAGATACTTTGGGCCATTTCAGCATCCGAAAGGTTACCGCGGAACGCCTTGTTTTGAGTACTTGGCCCTTCACGGTCGCAGAGCGATCCTTCATGATCAACAAAACATTACCTATTCCCTAACATAACCTTTAAAATACGTGACGTCACGAGGAGGTAGTGCGGGAACTACGCGGTAGCGGCGCCATCAATCCCTCATTTCTTTATTTTATTGACTTTTTTCGTCTTTCATGTATATCTACGACTCTGCTAGCGGTTGGACTCGCGTTTCTCGTAATCCAGAAGCGGAATTTAGCGACTCAGCCTTAATTAAAAATACCCTTTCACCGTCCGCCTATGCTGGCTGCGACGCGACAGTCAGAGTATAGAAAGCGAGATTGCGGCGAATACAGCAATGTGCCGAGGGTGAAAGCAATCCGGACTCAGCGAGCGCAGCTTACGTAGACCAAAACAACGACAAAACAAACAGACGGAAGCCCAGACGCGGCTGTGACCGCGGTCGCGGCGGTGGTCGAACGAGGAGACCGAAATGGGGCAGGTCACGTGACACAGGTCGGCGGAGCAGCCAGCGGAGGCGTCCATTTGTCAACGCCCCGAGGCTGGGCCGGGGCCGCATCGCCGGCAGGAAAGCAACAAGATGTCGTTGGCCGCAAAAAGAAAAAAAAAGAAAGAAAGAAAAAACGAAGAAAAGAAAGAGAAAAGAAAGCACGCCTGGGAATCGATTCGACGGCGCACAAAAGGAGATGTCTCGAATTCAGCTTTTGTATCCGGTCTTCAGCTTTGCAAGCAGAATTCGCAACTCAGGACTCGCAGCTTTGCTCGAGTTGTGTGGCCGCTGTAGCATAGTCAAGCGACTATACAAAGCGCACTGGTTATAATACTATGGAGGAAATAAATGTACGGAAACAATAGGCGATGATTTTTAATGTGAGCGAGAAGCCAAATACAGCTATATTTAAAGAAATAATAAGCTTGAAGGCGTATGCTTGTTGCATTGAGGACATATATGTGGCGTTTTGCTGCTTCAGTGCGGGATTGCATAGAGAACAGGGCCGTTAACCAGCGTACCTGTTGTATAGTATAGGTGCACGACAGCCCGTGCGTCTCGAACAGCTATAACATTTGGCGTTCGATGACGAACAAGCCCTCTACTAGGTTGCACGAGAGGGAGCGCCCCTTGTATCAGCATCTCTGTATCGGCGGTGAAAGTTCGATCACCAGGAAAACGGGCGATGGAGCCAAAGAAAGCTGTTCGCTTTAAGAAGAAACGTACCAGCCCGAGTCAGACTGCTCTAAGACGTAGGACCCGACCTGGCAACAACACCTCGATTGGTAACCGTGAAATTCGCGAATTTCGCCGCGAAACCATGTCGCGGGATGAATATATCGCCCCGCCATGATGTGTCACCGTAATGGTCTACCGAGACTTTGTTCATTCTGCACATAGTTCGTTCGAACGGGGGAAATGCGAGTCGCTAATTCCAGTAAAAGCAAAAACCACGCGAGTCCCGTCGAAGAGCAGCAGCAGCCAGGGCTGCAAACATCATGCAACGACGCCCACAGCCGTCCACTGGGCACGCATGCGAAACAGCGCCAGGACAGCGAGGCAAACGAATATGCGTCGCGTCGCGACGTGGCTAATGATTCGCGCGTGCCGCCGAAGAACAACTTGTGTCACACACGGAGAGCATCAATTCACAAACCGAAGAGCGAGAAATCCGCGAGAGCACGACTCTATAAGAGGGGGGGGGGGCAGCCACTCCTCTTCTTGGGCCGTTTTGTTCGCGTGCACATTCGCACCGTGCGCACGTCGTGGAGTGTCAACGACCGCGCGCTTAACGAAAAAGGACAGCCTCATTTCCAAAGGGCGTGGCTGGTGAACCAACACCGCGGTCCCCTTCAACTGCTGTAGAAATTAGCGACGTCACTACCGCAGAGATGTAGGTACTGATGTTGGGGCGGTACGAAGGTAACATTTTTCGTACAGAGCAGGCATCCCTGTCAAAATATCACAAATAATTTTTATTCCCCTCAAAACAAAAACACGCGTAGCGATAATGGTGCCGCGAAAACACGCGTCGGAGGGTGTTTGTCAGAGTACGAGCGTTCCTCTTCCATGCTGAAAGTAACGACGAAAAATTCAATTCAATCCAGAGCCTTTGAAGAGCACTTCCTGCTTACGTGGCTAGACAAACCCGGAATTTTAGCACGCACTGATGTCCAAAGTGCCACAGCAAACAAAGCAGACCATGTGATACACGCGCAAATGTTAACATAGTCGACGCAATGGAATCCCCTTTGAGGCGAGGGCCTGTGCAGTCGAGAGAACAGGAACTACAGCGCGCATTTTTGCAAACGGCAGCTTGCTACCTCTTCAATGTCGCAGTCTTTCGTTATTCCCAAAGCTACCGCGCCCGCACTAAGCTCTTTCTTCGGCGATAGGGCGCGTACACAACGGGTATATCTCATGGCGATTGAGTACCGCCAAGATCAAGCACCTCGCAAGGGTGTGTTGTACAAACAGAAACTGGATCAGCAGGGCGACCCGATGTGCCGACCATTCACGCGACGGACTAATTGCAGTGTGATGCGAGGCCAGCGCTGTTACGAAAGTTCTTTCACGAGGCCATCGTCGAAAAAAAATAAATCGGAATGAACTCGAAATGACCATTACACGCTTTCAGCTAGAATACTTTCTCAGGAACTGTAGGCGGTGAACGAACTCCCTAAGAGCTGTGGCGATAAACGCAGTAAACGCGAACAGACGAATGAGACACGAACCATCACGACCCAGCCGACGCCCACTCTGCGGCGGAATGTCGTAAGCTTTCGCCGCCGCCATATTTTTTTTCTTTTTCAGCTTTTTGTCTGATGGGCCACGCTAATGACGCTGTCGACACGTCCGAAGGATGTTCCAGCCACCGGTGTGCGCAGTCTCGTCGCTAATGACCGTGCACTTGCGTTTCCAATCAGCATAGACGAGGCCGTGCGCGTTCCGTAAGACCTCAGGCGAGGGCTCACACCCGTAGCCACCTTCGCCGCCGCCTTACGCAGTGCGTCGAACTCAGAGAGCAGCACAACGACGAATCAATGGCTTTTAGAAATGGTAAAGCGGCGCGGAAGACATGAACGAAAGGTGCCCGTAAGACATACACAGGCGTTGCCAGTCGTCCGTTTCTTTCGAACTGTTTTATCATTGCTAATGTCGAACCATATAGCCAAAGCAAGTTTCTATTCTGTTCACTTTTAGACACTGCGTGACTTAGATTCCAGTAGACAATATGAGGGCGCCGGTAGGAACCGCGACCACTGGCCCAGTGCAGCCCCTGCACCGCTCGCTTGTATAATCGAATGCCCTGCAGGTAGCGCTGATTTGTCCAGTCTGCTGAGAAGTGCTGTCAGATGACAGAAGCAACGTGGGAGGCAACCCCATGTTTTCTCAATCGACAAGCCTTACTATGAAAGGTTTTTGTCGAGGAGTGGCGCAAATGGTTGCTACCGCTACGACTGGGTATTTGGCGAGTTCTCTTGCCCGTTTCAATCTACACTTGAAACCGCGCAATTGTTCTGGCACGTCCAGAGCATGGCACGACCAGACCAATAAGAGACACGCCTCCGTAAACTCTACCACGTGGTTTATCATTACGAAAGGAAGCCCTTTTTAAAAGTGTGGGATAAAAAAAAATCGTTCTTACTAGTACAGTGTTTTGCCGGCTCGTAGCTTACTATTAATGGTCCTATCCTATATAAATTCATCGTATTTTGCTGCGTCTGGTTTTCGTTTGCGTTTTACTTCTGTCACGACAAAATGTAACACCGTGACAGACTTCTCAATAAAGCCATTGCAGACCAGCAAGCTTGTATAATGTAAAGCCTTCTGGAACGCCCGAATGGTGACGTATTTCAGACGGCCAAGCAAAACTATATTCTGAACGCCGTATTCGCATGTCAAGCTACCCATAACGATCGCCAGCAAAGCAAAACGAAACAAGTATACAAGAAAAATGTCACAGTTTCGCCCTAAGGGCGAAGCAATGAATGCGATAGCAACACAGCAATGTCATACGAAGTAAGGTGAGCGGCTTTGGTAGCAACAACACGCAGAACTGTTGTCGACGCCATCGGCGTTTTGCCCGCGTTGCTCAAAATGCGTGCGGCGTTGGTGACTGTTGCTGGAGCCTCTGATATAAATAGGCACTTGGTGCCGCAGCTAAACGTCGCCTCCCTTCCCTCCCCCTCCCCCACGGCCTCTCGCGCGTCCGAAGAAGGCGCGTTTGCTCTACATATATGGTGATTGTAAAGGAGAAAAGAGACGCCTACTTCTGCAGCCCTTAAGCGAGCACGGCGCAGAACGCGCGTTTGTTCTCCGCCGTGCGTTCACTCCCCGTGAAAGACGCGCCCCTCGCGCCCTTTCACTCGCACATACAGCGTTCGGCGCGCGGCGACGATTTCATCTCCAAATGACGTCATACGGAACCTCACGGCGACGGCGACGGCGACGGCGACGGCGACGCCGACGGCAGAAATCTGCTTTTGAGTGTCCATATAATTGCTATCGCAATAAAAAAAAAAACACATCCTTCGTCAGAACATACCTAGAAGCTTCGAAAGCTAGCAAAGATGGGTTGAATGGGCCTATTCGATAACTTTTTTATTGCGATAGCAATTATATGGACACTCAAAAGCAGATTTCTGCCGTCGGCGTCGCCGTCGCCGTCGCCGTCGCCGTGAGGTTCCGTATGACGTCATTTGGAGATGAAATCGTCGCCGCGCGCCGAACGCTGTATGTGCGAGTGAAAGGGCGCGAGGGGCGCGTCTTTCACGGGGAGTGAACGCACGGCGGAGAACAAACGCGCGTTCGGCGCCGTGCTCGCTTAAGGGCTGCAGAAGTAGGCGTCTCTTTTCTCCTTTACAATCACCATATATGTAGAGCAAACGCGCCTTCTTCGGACGCGCGAGAGGCCGTGGGGGAGGGGGAGGGAAGGGAGGCGACGTTTAGCTGCGGCACCAAGTGCCTATTTATATCAGAGGCTCCAGCAACAGTCACCAACGCCGCACGCATTTTGAGCTAACGCGGGCAAAACGCCGATGGCGTCGACAACAGTTCTGCGTGTTGTTGCTACCAAAGCCGCTCACCTTACTTCGTATGACATTGCTGTGTTGCTATCGCATTCATTGCTTCGCCCTTAGGGCGAAACTGTGACATTTTTTATGCACTTGTAAAGCTCACGTTTTCTTAACTATTGTATCGCAGGCGTTATTTGCGGCGTTACTCGACTTACTCCGTGTCCACTAAATGAATACGCCTGTGAGATTGAGTATGAGCAGAGTGGGAGCGCATGCAGGGAAATGACGGTCGTGTACTACCGCCTACGAGAAAGCGAGCTTTACTTCGGTCGCACGTCAGTTACCAGCGGGCCGACAGCATGTAGACGGAAAAAACGTAAAGGTCCAGAAGGGAAAAAGTCAAATGCGCCTGAAAACGTGGGTTTCCCAGCGCCAAGTTGGACAGGCATCACCATTACTAAAAAAAAAAAAGAAAAAAAAAAGGGGGGGGGGGGCAAGATGCCCTCCACCTCACCTATCCGCAACCCTCCCAATTGCCTCTATTTTCTCATTTACTGAAAGCACGGAGTCGGACGCGCCTCCATTTCCAACAGATAACCTTTTCGCAGTTTCGTTCGGCAGTCGTTTATTCGACATAATACCCGAGAAAGGCTGATTGCTGTGATGTAGGTATATATACTCGGCTGCCGAGTATCGGAAAGTGTGCCCATTGCTTCAACGCTTGGTAATGGCTTTCTAGCAGATTCGGAGAATCGCGCGCCGCTTAGGTTTGGAGACGATAAGGGAGAATGAATTCACTGGAGAGAACGAATTGTACGTTGCTCAGTGAAGGGCGGGAGGGTTTCCGCGAAAATGCAGCGAAATGAAAGACACAATGTCGAGGTTAATTGGAGCGTTCTTTTTTTGTTTTGGAAGACAGGAAAAAGGCTAGTGAACTCGATATACGTCGAGCGGATGCGTTAGCGTCAACGGAGGGACGCGGAACGACATTTGACAGCCGCTAAACGAACTAGTCGATGTTTGGCGTTAGAAACGCAGTGAAAGAATGAGAGGAGACAGCGGAACCAGGAAATGATATTGGGAGATTACTTCGTTGCACTTGACACATCTTGCCGATGAGAGAGGCCTGATAGAAATTATTGAGCCGAGTCAGCGGAATAAATTCCGTATAAATGACGCTGCGTCAAATGCGTTTTCTATTTGTATACGTTGTTCGATAAGATCATTTCTGGAGAAAGAGGCACTGCCTTGCTCATGTATAAGGAGCCCAATTCTAAACCTGAACTATGCGCGTGACGCCAAACACCCACTGTCACTTGCCCGAGAAGCGTTATCTTACACTCCCGTTTCTGAGAGAAATTCTCATTGACACGATGAATAGAGGGGGTGGCAGTCGCACCACTTCAGGTGCTAGAGGAGTTTTGGGTGACACGTGCTCGACGAGCTTCGAAGGCAGTGATGACACGTTGTGCACGATTTGCCCGTTATCGGGCGAAGTAAAACTCGGGGCTACAGGACCTGCATCCCACCCGCAGGATGGCACGACCAAGGCTGTTACGCACTAAAGGAGTAATTTCACGGGTGGATTGCTGCGAAGAGAGCGAGATGCTGTGGCAAGAAAATGTTGCACGTCGTATTTGCGCCGTTACGAAGCTAACACATTTGGAAGTGGCAATGGATATGTCCGCGCAAATTTTCCAGAGGATTGTCATTCTTCATTTATTCCGACTTTACCAGATCATTCAAGAAATCATCGAGACAGCTCCAAAACAGATTGGGGATAACCGTTGATCACGACTGTCAGTCATACATTACAACGCGGAACATTCATTGAAAATTATCGTCCAATTCTGGGATTTTACATGCCAAAACCACGATTTGATTATGAGGAACACAGTGGTGGGGTACTCCGGATTAATGAGGCTCCTGCTTTGCCCAAGGGGCGCTGCGAAAATGGTGTTAAAGAGCGCCCTCTGTCCTGAACTCGTAGTACCAAGCTCGGTCGTCTGCTTCGGAAAACACGTTTACAATATGGACCCGCCATTTTAGGTTGTGTTGTACCACGGCCCGCAGCGAATATCGGGCGCCGAAGATTTTTTCAGGAGTGGTACGCTGCGTAAAGGCAAGGAATTATGCAATGCCGAATACGTGTACGCCGTTCAAGAAATAAACGGCGAAGCTTTACCGCGGTGTCAATCGCAAGTGAAGCGAGCCGCGTGCGAAGTTGAACTTTAGCTAAGGTTTGCACGCTGCTAGATTCAGGCGCACAAAGGCGAGGAAATGCTTGCTATAAATGAAATCACAGGAGCGATAAGCAGACATAATGTGTACGGAACTATTCGGGCGCACGACGGTACGCGCCGCGACGGCAGAGGTCTTTCAGCATTCCGTGAAACGCAATCTCGCAATCTGTGACGACTGCATGCCGCTAGACAAGTAGTTATGCCTGCGCTGTAGTAGCGGCCATCTGTCCCTTTAGCAAGTGATAAATAACTGATGCAATGCATATGAGCTCACAGTAACGTACGACGTGCGAATCGCGCTGCAGCGCGAGCTCATGCGCTGCTCGCTTGATGTAGCTTTTAATGACAGCGCTCGAACATCAATGTGCTGTAATCAATACTGCCTTGCTGCGCTGCCTCAACGTGCTGGCTTGAGGTCAAGGATGAGCACATTTAACTCTAGACCTGTGATGCTCGTAGTGGGGTAGTGAAGTTATCCAGCGTGCCCAACGCTCTGCTTCGTGAAGCCTTGAAGGAAAACGGTATAATCTGATGTTGGGATTCAGGCCTTCTTGCTCGTGGCAGCTCACGACGCCGCAGTAACGACGGTGACGCTTTTTCGAGGCTGAGCTAGGTCTCTCCGGATCGGCGTCGCCGATTCCTGCTGCTTCCAGCATTATCGCCGATTCCTGCTGCTTCCAGCATTACGTCCCACGGCACACGGGGAGTCTGTTTTCGTAAAACTAGGCTGCGGCCAGCTCGCAGCGTGGTCGGCGTGGTCTGTGAGAAGTGACGAGCCTTTTCGCACTCGCAACAGGGCAGAAAAAAGTGCGAATCGACGCAAAACTCTGGCTAGAAACGTGCTTCCCCACAACCAGGGCTAAATACTACCAAAGCTGGTACTACCGAGATAACTTTTCTTGCCGCCACCAGACGCCGCTACTATACCTCAAACTCCAGCGCAAGACGCCCACATTGACCACCCGGGGATCTTTACCGTGCACCCAATGCACGGGGAATTGGCGTTTTTGCACTTCGCCCCCCTCGAAATGCGACCGCCTCGGCCGGAAATTATCATCGAAGTCACTCCATGCGGTTGGAGGGAACGTTTGCCGAAATCGGTGAAGACGTCACTGCGAAATTTCCCCAGGAAAAGTAGTTTATCCAGGAGAACTCAGTGCGGTATTTGTTCTAGTGGAGGCGGTGGTTAATTCATGGTCAGTGACTGAACAACTCCAGCCCGTTCCTTAGTAGGCGAATAACTGATTAACTCGCTAGATGGTAACCGAATGGCCGACTGAACAATACGAACCAAATCTGCCCACGCCGACTCCGACGCTACGAAAGTTTACCGGATTTTTCGTACAAAATCTGGAAGCAGCCTATGTACTCACATTTATGCCAGCTCATGAATTCTGTAGATATACGTCTCGCAAGTCGCAAGTGGGTATATGGACACTATGGACACAATGAACAAAATAAAATTTCTGTGGCCTTCAGCAAAAATTGTGGACACGCAATTGGGCACAGACGGAAAGTTCATGCACGCTCGTCGCGCCAGTTGAACAGAAAAACTTTAAGGACCTCGTGGTGCAGATGGTATATGCCATATGGGACGCGAGTGCATCGCATTTGAGGCCCAAGAAGATGCTGGAACACAGACGCAGACAACACGGAGCTAGCGGTGTACGAACAACAAGCCTACCACACGCAATGGTTGGCGAAGGACACGTGTCAGCACGATTTGTTTGGTTCTTAAGTTCTTTAATGCCGCCATTGAAACGAAAGTAGGCGGCTCAGTGCTGCTTCGAGACTTTCACTGCCACGTGCCAGCAGGATGAGCTAGTGACGTAGAAATTTTGACAAGGCACCTTCCTCGCTTAACCTTCTCGAGAAAACCCTTATTCGATTCAAGCTCGAGTACGCCAGTTCCGTTTGCGATCCCAGTATTGACAGTCTCGTAAGTATTTTGGAATCCGTCTAAACTCACAGCGCACGTTTCATTTCTTGACGCTGTTCGTGTAGATCTAGTGTATCACCTAAGAACACAACTTCAGGCCTACCAAGAATTCCTTCACGTCTAGAACATTCCTGTATACTTCTATTTTCTAAGACCTCTCGTAATGCCCAACTAAAACATCTTTCAGAACAATCCTATATATTCACACACTGCCGATCACGATAAAGTACCATTCTCCCATACAAAGCAACTTCATGACTTTTGTTCCCAAGACATCCAGAGAATGGAACAAACTTCCCGCCTCTGTCGGCGGACTGACTGATGTACTTGCATTTAACGCTCCTGGCGCATTATGTGTTCACTGTAACCATTGTTTCCCACTCCCTTCTGTAACACCCTCGGCCCTTGAAGTCAGTTAAATTGGGTTCAGTATCGCAAACGCGACTAAGGTAATGCTGCGCCAGCTACAAGAAGCCTTGAAGGTATTCAATAAATAAATAAATAAATAAATAAATAAATAAATAAATAAATAAATAAATAAATAAATAAATAAATAAATAAATAAATAAATAAATAAATAAATAAATAAATAAATAAATAAATAAATAAGTTCATAGTCCCTTTTGCACAGGCTAAAGAGGATGAAGGCGAAAGCCTGTCCGCTCACGAGGCAGTCATTATATTACTTGACATTTTCATTCTAATGCGTTGTTACTTCCCATTACTTGTTTTCTCCCCCAAAGGTCGAGGGTTCGAGTGCCTTAATGAATTCGACCTTAGTTAGCTGTGTCTTAATTAACTTTTCCCTAATGAACACCAAATGTCGTGGATTCGAGTGCTTCAAATAACTCTCAATATTAGCCGTGCCATAATTAGCTTCGCCTAATTAACACCAAAGGTGGTGGGTACGACTCTCGACCCTCATGATGTCAATTGCAATACAACTTGGAGATATCGCCGTTTCGCCCATATCTACAAGTGGGTTAGGCTCCCACCAAAGGCCAACTTTTTGTTGTTACAAATGCCTCGCAAAGTGACGTTCAAAATTTTTTATATAACAAATGAATATTTGGTACCACGGTGCAGAGGGGCGAAATAATTTTCCTTTGCTTGGGGCACCGAGGCACCTTTAGACGTTGCTGATCATATTCCCCCCCCCCCCCCCCTTTTTTTTTTTTTTTTTTAGGGTACTGCTACGTATCTTGCTTTCTTCGAGGAAGTACTATCTTATCACAAGGGCGTAGGTTCATTCTCTTAGAATGGCTACGGCCAGCTACGACCTTCCGCAACGGCGCAAATTTTTTGACAGAAAGTAGTAATAGTAAAATATGTATTCGCCGCAGTTTCTGCGCGCTAGTGCGGTAGTGTTCGACTACTTCGCAGCGTGCCCTCCCGCTCGGTGGCGAGGTGCGGCGAGCAGCCGCATCCTCCAATTTGCATCGCAATGAGCCGCTGCACCAAAAGAATCGGGAAGGAAGAACGTAGGAGGCGCGAACAAAGCATCGAGCGCGCTTCTAACGAGGTGCACGGCCGAACTGGTCGTCGCGGCAAGCAGCTCCACATGGCGGTGGGGGGAGCTCGAGGCAAATTGAGGAGAGCGAAGAAGCGGCGAGGCGGAATGACGGTGGAAAAGATGAGGCATAAGGCCGCCAGAGAAAATTAAGTTTTATGCGGAACGCAAGAAAAAAAAAAATAGAGAGAGAGAGACCAGCAAGAAATGTTTCAACCGAAAGTAGGCGGGTTGAAAAGAAGTTATTGCGGGATACAAAAGTAAAATAAAAGAGGGAGGGAGGAGAAGGGAGAAAGAAACGCTAAACATACAGAATCACGGATAAAGATGTGACCCGTTTCGTTTCATATACTAATATATTCAACACGAAAAACGAAGACGGCCATGCAAACGGTGGCAGCGAAGTTTCTTCGTGGAACGCTTTCTTAATAAGCCAATTTATAAACCAATTCCGGCCGAAATATTGTTCGAGTAAGAGAAGAAAAGGGATGAAGTGGCAATATACGATCGTGATATGCACGAAAGAATACTTGAGCAGAAATATTACCACGGGCGAATATATATCGTCGATAATGACAATACGACGCGGACGTTGGTGGCAGAATACGTAATATGATTTATGAAAAAAAAAAAAAAATAGAACACAGTACGGGCGCCACGATGTCGTTTCGTATTACTTCGGAATAAATTTCACTTTGAGGTATTATTCGTGAAACTAGAGAAAACGCGGCCAGGAATGCTGTATCGACGAATGCGGAAACAGCTCCGAGAGAGCAGAACAAATATCCAAAATAATCTTGTTGATATAGGGTAGCTCTGTTCCAGGTGTGAAACCCCCAAAAACCTTCCTCCTCCTGCTCTCTAGTAGTTGTTTGTAGAGCTCAAGTGAAAAATGCTGCGCGAACAGACGATCGCGCAGCATTTTTCACTTGAGCTCTACAAACAAGCCTTACCACTGACAGACGTGACGCGCGCGCCACTAAGGGTTTCGGCGACGGAATTGCCAAGTCGCCAACCAAGAAAACGCAAGAGGCGCACATGGTTATGACTATAGGCGTACAAGTTTCCGGATTTTGCGGATATATTTCAGTGCTTGTTACTTTTTCAAAGGTCGGCGTATTTTGCTGCAATGTCCGCAAAAATCTCATAAAGCTCCAATTATTAGATAATTAAAAAAAAACACACAAACTGAAGGTTTTTTTTTCTTTCCTCACCTGACGAAAAAAAATATCGCTGCAATAAGAGTGCTCCAGAAAGGGCAACTAATATTTCGGAGGAAGCATTAGTTGATATATTAGCTCAGATGACGGAAAGCCCTCGCAAACAGGACGCTGTCCTACAATAAAAGCTGAGCTCTGATGCAAACGTTATTTACCCGTTGGTGAAGCTTTATGTGGCCTTAATAATTCAGAAAGAAAAATGTAGGTGTCATTGTCTCGAATAATACCACCGCCAGCAACCTTCATGCACATATGGGTACACCACACAATTCATAATTACCGTTGACTTAGGCACTTAGACGCCGATGCACTATTTAAAAAATGCACAAGGAAAAAAATGCGCATGCTGACCCAAGCTGACCCAAAAACGAGCCCTCTTCAGAAAAGTTAACCAATCTAGAATTCTCTTTTTTTTTTTTTTGGGGGGGGGGGGAGGGGTTGATTATGCGCACGCGCGCACAATCCCTGGATGAAATCAGTAAAGAAAGTAAATACATTTCGTGAAGAAAGCAAGACGGGTGAAATAAGACCCGCTACGGGCTACTGTCGCTTCTCCTTCCGCTGCAAAGGATCAACAACTTGACAGAGGCACGGAAATATTGGCGGAAGCGGGAGAAACAGCAACTATAACGACGAGACAGGGAAGCGCGAACGAGAGAAAATGCGCCCCGGAACAGTGGCGGCCGTCCACGTCGACGCAGGCGCAGATAAATAAAAGCATCGCGGTGTATAGCACGCGCATGGAAAAGCAAAGAAAGAGAGACGAGAAAGCGTTTTGCCATCGAGCCAGCGAGGCTACTACTACACGCCGGGAGATCCCGGCCAGCTCAGCTTTTGTTTATCGAACGCGTTGTGATAACGAAGTTAGGAGAGGCTCCGGAGAGAGATAGATAGAAAGGAGCAGCTTGGAGTGCCGAGGTGATTGTTTTCTTTTCGTCGAGCTGAAGCCCAGGAGCAGAGGCTCTCGGTTTTCGAGCGCGTAAGCAAAACAGCAACGACAGTCAGTCGTACGAGGTTACGAGCTTTTCTTGCTTGTCGATTTTTGGTTCGAATATCCGCGCAGACACTTCCCGGGTGTAGAAGTCTATGACAAAAAAAATGACGTCATGGCCGCCATAGTGGGGGCACCACCATTCGCATCTCCCACAGATGTGCTGGCGATTGATTACCTGGACATCAGCGGGTGAGTCCAGTCATACACCGACACGAAGGCCACGATTACGTCAGCGTGTGGCGTTCTGTGAAAGTGACAAGCGTGGGCGTCGATCGAAAATAGTGCCGGCGTCACCAGCAGCGCGCACTTTGGAGGCCACCCAGACGCAAACACAGAAGAAGAGCCGTGTGCTTGTATAAGGCGCACGTTTGTATACATTCCGGGCCTGCCTCGCTCACGGCGTCGCATTACGGCTGGCGGTCAGAAGGCGGCGGGCACAGGCGCGATTACGGCGGAAGGCGTGCGACGCTGCGAATGTTTACCAGCCCAGCAAGCGTCAAACGGGGTGGGTTAGCCCGAACGCTTCCCAGGCACTTCCCCTGCGAGTGGCACGCTAGAACGATAGGACTCAGACAGCGTTGCATTCGATGTGAAGTGTGCGGCGAACGTAGACCGGACACCCCATCTGGAGAGTGCTATGGTGGCCACTATGCGTAAACAGCCGCAACTGACAAACATAAGGGAGTGGCAGAGACGTGTTTAGAGTTTGGCGAAACGGTCGAGACAAAACAAGATGGCGAGAAAAACGTGAGAAGTCCCAAAGTTACAGCGAAGCGTAATACGATAGCCCCTCGCAAAAACAATGAAATAGGCAAGCATGTAGTAGCTAACGCCCCCTTCCTTTCGCAGAAGATTACGGAACAAGAGGAGAGAAAGAGAGAAAGGCAGGGAGGTTAACCAGATTTCGAGCTTCCTTGCCATTATACCCTGCACTAGGGTAAGGGGAACTAGGGGTTGAGAAGAAAGAATAGAGACAGAACAATGTTGCAACATTAGGTATAGGTCAGGGTTCCAGAGGGAGAAAATACGTAACATTAAAACGAAGCGAACTTCCGACAACACATCCGATGTCACCACAAATGTACACTGAACGCGCAGCTGTCAGCTGTACATAAGCGCTGCAAACAAACATACTGATGTTGCCTACACGACGTGTATACAGCGACCGCGAGAACAGGGGTCCATGACACAAATAGTGTCAGCTGCGATGCAATATCAGATAGTTGATTTTCGACAGACCACAGAAGCATTTGGCTCGGTCAATACTTGTCAGGCTGATGACATGGCAAGGGCGCGGCTTGCAATGTCGGATAAAAGTGTTAAGTGTCCATCTTGAGCGAGAAACTTGCGCTGACCGAGAGACGCACCCTTTCCCTGCCTATCCCCATTAACCAACACATTACCCCCTCTTTGAAAGTAATGTTACCGCTAGACAAATGCTGGGCTAAACGTAACATATGACGGCTGCAGGTGGAGAACATTCACTCATTTGGATCTCCAACGCCATATCGAGACATACCCTAATATAAAAACAAGGAGTACCAAGTACCAGGAAAGCTCTCTCGGTTCACATGTCTGTACAAGAGATTGCTTCGTTATTTACTTGGGCCGCTGCGCAGACAAGAACGCGCGAGTCACTACAGGGTTATGGTTTCAACAGAGCTCTCAGCTTACTACGCGGTACGCATCAATATCTGAGCCCTTATCAATACGTCTGCTTTCGGTCAGTGACCCTATCCAAGACATGCAATCTTATAGCAGCTAGCGAGTGGTTGGACGCATTATAAAACACAACCGCATTGGCAGGCTGCGCATATTTTGGTTCGCGTGTTCCTCTGTTCTGTTCCACCCTCCCTCGTAGCTTTTTTTTTTCTTCCTCGGTAAAGTTTTACATGGTATACAGGAGCCGGCTAGAGTGCTCAGAGGCTCTAGTCCATTTTGTAAGTAAATTCTATTTTTCGAAGAAGGCAAGGAAAACGAGCTTTTTTCTTCTTTAGCATCTTGATTTCCGTCAATTTAACAAAAGCTTCTATTTGGGTAAAAATGCCATTGCAATATGAAAGCTTTAAAAAAAGTCCCTGATAACGAAGTGCCCTCATGAACCGAGTCAATAAATACGCAAATAATACGTCCTGTGTTGTATGTGCCTATAAAGCAGCGGGCCTCACAAATTCGCAAGCAAAGAAATTGCCATTACGTTCTCTCGTGGCGAATAAAATGGTAAACTTGAAACCAGCCTTATAGATGAGCCGCGAGATTTTCGGTACTAAAGAAAATATTTCGGTTAAGCCGCATCATCATAAAGTATGGCGTTATGCGGTGTCCATCGGAAGATGCAATTAGCCTCGCAGCTGGTGCCAACTGAGCTCCTCGGTAAATTAAGTTCCAAAAAGGCACAAGATTTTTGTGGAAGGATCAAGTTACGCCTTATCCCGTACACCCCAGCCGATTGAGCTCCTCTGATAAGCAGTACACCTAATTAAAAACGTGATAATCACACCCACCGGAAAGCGGTAATGAAAACAAGGCCAATCAGAAACTTGGCAAAAACGAACAAAAACAAACGACGTTGAAGTGTAATACAATGAACACAGCTAACGCCATCAAAGACGATAGCAATAGAAAAATACATTTTCGACTGCTCAGGAAAGAAAGATCGCGTAGACAAGCGTAGATAAAGCGTTGAGGGAAATGTGTGCCCTTTCTTATTCGAACCACAGCAGGGAGCAAGAACCTCCCTTGAAATTGATCACGGGCCAAGCGAGACTTCGGTCGGTAGAATACTGATGTGCGCGGAGAAAGAAAACAACGGGCGCTACATCCCCCGCGTAGAGTCGGGAGCCAGGTATCGATTCTCGGCATACAGAAGCCAGCAAATTGGATGACGGCCCACGTATTTATTACAGTGTTCACCGCGAAAAACCGCGCTATTAGCCTGAGGCCTGTAAACGAATTACGATTTTACGAAAGCACAGGATACATTAAAAGAATAAAGATACGCAAATTCTATTAACCGCTTCTTTCTTATTTAGTCGCGAGTCTTCCTGAAAAGGACAAAGATAAAGTAAACAAAAAGACAAAGAAATATAGGTGCTGCAAGATAGCTTAGCAGTTGTTCAGCGCCGAGAGCTGAACCTTGGGATTGTGCGCACGAACTAAAGTATGCCGAAGAGCTACAAGGAAAATATACATCCATTTGTGCTACGTTTAAGCTCTCGAAACATGCGTGGCTTACTGGCAAAAAAAGAAAAAAAAAGAAAAAAAGAAAACGAGCAACAAACGACAGTCAGTCTCGCCACGAGAAACATTCACATTTAGCATTAAATTCTCTGCTTCATGCTACAACATTCCTATGGTGAATAGTCCCCTTTAATTTAACAACAATAACACAGCTTTGCAGGCTCAGATATTCGCTTCAAAAGCTAGCAGCTCAGTTATTCACAGCATTGATGAGGAAGCGAGATGTCGCTCTATATTAAAGCAAAGCTTTATTTGCTTCTTCCATGGAGTTTAGCCTTCATCGTCGTTTCATGGCATGATATATTTGTGGATATGCATACAGTCCACTTGGAACACTGGGCTATGTGCCATCGGACATGCGCCAAGTATTGGCCACTGCAGCAGAATGGATGTGCCACAGTGACAAAGGCGTAAGAAGCCTTAAATGTATTTAGACGTATGTCCTACTGCTTTGCGCATACACCTGCCATCAACATTCTTTCCTAGACAAGTACCATACATAGCCTTTGTTATCGTGACGCAGACAGCTATACTGGTGACGAGGCTGTGCCTGCGTCATTTGCTACTGCTGCTATACCCAATATCTAAAACAAGCTTCGCGTCCTATTGATTCCAACGGTCCGTTGGATTTGCGCGTTTTCTTCTTGTCTCACCTTGTTCCTGCACTTTCTTGTGTCTTCTGGAATCGTTGCTTCCTCGTCAGCTGCGTCCTCTTCCGGGTTTAACAGTCTTAAACTTTATTTTCTTTGGATTAGTATTAGTCATTTATTAGCCTAGTAATAATCGGGACTATGTGGCGATTATTCGACCACTGATACCACCACAACCGATATCACTTCCCCCGGCTATTCAATGTGTTGGTCTCCCATAGACCACGCGAAATTTTTGGTTCGATGGGAAAAAACACGGCGATTGGAGGACGCAGGGTTTCCCACGCCCCTACTGAAAAATAAACACCATCACATAGGAAGCCCTATGTGCGGATGTGAACCTTGGATACATAGATCGCAAGCCCCAATCACTTCATTCTTTTTGCTTCTCGGCTTCACCTCCTGGGGCGACCATTTGCTCTCTACTGGTATTTTTTTTTAATTATGGGGTTTTACGTGCCAAAACCACGATCCGATTATGAGGCACCCGTAGTGGGGGACACCGGAAATTTGGACCACCTGGGTTCTTTAACGTGCACCTAAATCTAAGTGCACGGGTGTTTTCGCTTTTCGTCCCCATCGAAATGCGGCCTCCGTGGCCGGGATTCGATCCCGCGACCTCGTGCTCAGCAGCCCTCTACTGGTATTGCTGCTAACGGCAGTGTGGGGGGTCTGCCTCTGCGTGTGGCCGCAAACAGGTGTCGCCTCTTTGTGGTAAGAGTCGAGGAACAGCTGAAGGCCTCCCGACTATATACACGCACGAAAGAAACACAGCTAAGTATAGACGTAGACGAATCAGTTGTGTGAACACATAGACTCACCCGTTGAGCGAGGGAATATACTTGATCGAAGTAGATGTCACAGTACGTGCTCGCTGCTGTTCTCAAAATTGAAACCTTCTTGTGGAGGCGAACATACACTGCCTAACCACTCTGCTTTTTAATAAAGTGCTTTCTCTCCCTCTCTCTATCGGCAGCGACTTATACTGCAACAAGAAGGGTTTAACCGTATCAATAACAATGACAAGCGTTCCTCCGCGTGAGCCCAAGATTACAGAGCGCACACATGTTACATTCCTCTACACGAGAACCCCAAATTGATGCCGGTGTCCAAGACAGCGCGCCTTACTGAGGCTAAGACACAGCGGTCGGGGCCGTGACGTTCCGTTCCTCTGGTTCTAGTCGTCGTTCTCGGGCGAACGAACGTATCAAAACAACACGACAAAGCCAAGGCTTTGCTTCGCCACACGTAACAGTTGACAAAGAAGAGAAAATACAGGCTGCCCTACGCCAAGGAGAGCCACTTGGAGGGCTCCGTATCAGCGGCGAGATGTAGTACACGAGCCGATGCCGCAAAGCCAGGAAGGAAGCGGCACGCAGATGCTGCCCCCGGAAGACAACAGCGGGCGCAAACCGCGAGCCAAGGGGAGCGCTCGTCGTGGACACATTCGGCGGCGGCCGAAATGGATGGAGCACGCATCTGCGGGCGCGCTGCTTCATTTCCAATGCAAAGCAGCGAGAGGCACCCCCGTACCCGTCCGCTCTCATCTCTGTTCTCATCTGGAAAGCGTGACGGCGACGCCTCGTCGAACGAAGCGGCAGAAGGCGGCGCGCGGTGACTCGTATATGAACGACAGGGGCGGACTGAGGAGGACATTCAATTGGACAGCACACACGCGTGCGCGTGTAACAGCGCGAGGACGCTGCGGGTGGCACGCGAGATGGATGGCTCCGAGATGGCGCGTGACTCTCTGGATGCGAGACGGGAAGAAGAGGAGGCGCCGCGCGTGAGGGCTTCGGAAAACATTCGGGGTGGCGTTACGATCCGTCATACAGGACGGGTTGCCTGCATTCAAATGTATAATGCACCTCGAACTACATCTCGGAGACAACCGTTTGGTCCACGAAACGAGCAGCTGCGCGCCATGTTGCGTACACGTGAACAGAACACGCGTTACGTTTAGCCAAATTGATTTCAATGCAGGACAAAGCGTCTCCCCGTGCTCAAAATAAGCGGATACAAAAGTTTCCTTCTCCATTCGAAACCAAAGAAATAACCTCTCCAGATATGTATGCACGTGTTGGAACCTACAGTCACAAACGGCGAATAGTTTCATACACAGTCACAATACGCAGTCACAGGGGCGTATAATACATAGGCAATTCCAGTTTTGTTTCAACAGACGCCCAAATTATACGTTGGCAATGAGCAGGCCCATGAATAAAAACAAGATTGATGATAATGGAGATGACCAGCATCAGAGTAATGCACAATATACGCGTGTATATGCGCTTTGCGCTTCAAGCATAATAGGGCTCTTGTGGCGGCAGCTATATCGAAGACAGAGCTTCAGCGCTCGTACGTTCACGTACGACGCACATGCGTCGCCCGGACGTGCATTAGTCATCCAGCATGTGATCAGCGCAGCACGCAATGAGCCACCAACGTCGGAGGCGCCTGTAGAAACGGGAGACAAGCTTGGACGGACAGGGCTGGCCCGTACTCGGGACTCCAACGTAATTAGGAACCCTGACGGTTGCCCGCAGCGCCTCGGTCTGAATGCCGAGAAATGAGAGCGGTATTGTATTCGTCGCGGTTAAGCCAGTTTAGCGGCGAGTTCTGCATGCCTCTGCCCTAACCAGATTGCGCGCGGGCGTAATAGGTTGGCGTCAAGTGCCCAAGAATATTTGGCTGTAAGCGGAAGTGCGAGCGAGCCACTGGAACGTGCGAGCGAAACGGTGAACGTGCGATTAAGCGAGCGAGTGTTGGAAAGAATCTGTGGTAGCGTTTTGAGCGAGAGCTTGAACTTGTGATTAAGCGAGCGAGTGAAGCTGCGAATAAGTGGGAAGACGTAGTTTAAAAAGCGAAAATTTCGAACTAGTGCAAATCCCTGGCACAAGGCCAAGTGCACAGACCTTTCTTCACTGGACTAGTTCGCTCACTATAAATAGATGGCGCTTACACCGCACCTAGCCATTTGTTGCCTCAAGACCCACCGCGTCGCTTCCACGGTGATTCGATTCCCAGACGGGTTTCGAGAGGAGTGGAATGGAAAAGTACTCCTGTACATACATTTAGGGGCACGTTACAGGATGGATGTCGAAATGAATGCGGCGCCCCATTACCACTGCGTCACGCATAACGTACTGTGGCGTTTGAGGATGCTAAATCGCACATCTTTTTCTATGTGCTAAGCATGCTGTATACGCGTACACAATTGAGTAAGGCTGCTCACTAGTTAGCCTCGTTTGATCTCTGTGGCATTCTCGCATGGGTCTTTGCACTAAAAGCTGATCATCTCGCAGTGTTTTGTGCTCACAATGGATATAAGCACCGAAAAAAAGATATATCACTCGTTAATGGCGTTCTGCTGACTCTGCTTTACTGTAACTACTGTCCTCCTAGGTTTTTCTTCGTCCGTGTTGCGTCCTCCGCGACTAAAAATGTCGAACCCCCCTCTAGCTCAAACCAAGGTTTCACTGTGGCGAAATAATTTTGCGACTATCTATTGCGACAGCATATTGCGACTATATATGCGACAATATATAGCTGGCTGACACCTCGTGGGTTTCTTTCCATAGCCGATCACGATCACCGCTTTCTTTCTGACAAATCCTTAACTTAGTTAAACCACTTCAAACGTCACTTCGCTGCCGTTACGTTACATATTCAGCTTTTGCTAATGAAAAGTGTACCAGCGGAAATGTAGCAAGGATCGAAGTGCGTAAAATCGCACCTGCCTTTGGGGCTAGTATAGTTCTTCTCGTTCTTTTTTATATTACGACCGCAAATTTTACAAATCCTACACCGCATGTATTACTGCATCTCACTGAATTACTGATATCTCTCAGTGAAACACATATCTTTCACACACTACGAATGTGACAAAACGAAGAGAGCTGCATTGATTAGCCCAGAAAAATATCGCTCGTGTTCTTTTTTAAAATGTTTGACACCCAAGTTGGCCCAGAAAAAAAAAAGTATTTTGCCCTGTAACCGACACAGGTACAGGTTTTTGATGTGTTCAAATACAAAAAGCACGCTTCATGCGCCAAACTCATGTATGTAGCTTTCATGTGCGTTTAGCACTAACAAAAAGATCCATTTATCGAACAACGTTTTAACCTTGTAGAGCCGGGAATACAATTCCGGATTAAAAAAAATTAAAGCAATTTGTTTACCTTCATTTCTGGCCACAGAGTGCGCAAATTAGTGCAAGAAAAAGAAAAGCAATGAAATATTGTGAGCAAACTTCTAATTACTATATAATTAATTATATATAGGAATTGGTTTGCTGAACTATCCAAAATTGGGGGAAACTCGGTAAAGCTATCAATGAGGCTACTATAACCTATCCGCTAAGTTTCCCGTACTAAAGTACCACTGTTTAGGCGCGAAACTGCGTAGCACAAACAATCCATTACTGCAGTTCAAATCGTAAAGGGTTAACTGCAATGCATAAATGATGCAAGGTTCAGGCCATGGCGACTCGCATTTCCATCATCTAAATTTAGCGGGCAGTTCCAGAGGGTGAAACCGTAAGTCTTGGGGACACGCGCGCGCGCGCGCGTGTGTAAACATCACAAGCGCGCGGCGCACACTTCAAGCGAACACGACCATATCGCAGGGAGTACTCGATTCTAAGCGCCGCAGGCCTCGGGAGGATCGCCACGTGGATGGCTCTCTATTCTTGCCGAACAAAGCCGCATTCTGAGCACGTAGCCGCGGGCGCCGAAGCGGACGAGGCCAAAGCAAACTCCCACCGCCCACGCATATACCTATCGCGCATATACGCTTTACGGAGGAGTTTCTCAAGTGCGCTCGTGCATTGTTCGCACGTCAATACGGATACGAATGGAACACCATGGGCAACCAATGAGGAAGCACGAAATTTCCACTTGCGTTGATCTTCAGAGCATAGACGTTCTCAGTCCTTTATAGCCTGTGCTACTACACGGCGCGGACCACGTGTACAGTCATAAAGAAACCAACATTCTGCCGGCTCTGCCGCTCAAGCCTTCAAAGGCTTTGGCAGGCCTGTATGAATGTACTGATTTTATTATTGGCAATAAATGTATCATTATTATTCAGGAGGTTTATTTTTTCCCGTTAGATAATCGTTATGCGGGTAAATATAGCCTACGATAGCTCGTAGCACCGATATAAAGCTCCCTGATGCAGGTATATATAGCGTCGCATAAGGGTGGAACGCGTAAAGTGTGCCGGCGTCGGGACGCACCAATTAGTGACGTCATTCTTTGGCGATGCGGACAAAGCATCGCCACAAATAAATGTTTCATTCACACAACCCGGCGCTCAGGTTTTGGAGAGAAAAAGAAAAAAGTAAAAGAACGCAAGCACTGTTCATTTTCTTCGCAAGTAAACAACCTTGGTGCCTCTGAATAAACGAAAATGAGGTCTCCGAAGAACACTACGAGTCTTACATGACTTAATGTTACACTTAAATGCGGCTATAAAGTATGGCGTATTTGGCTGTGGCTAAAGGTACGTTCGAAGTTTCCTATCAACGTTTCTTTTTCTTTTTTTTTCTTTTTTTTCACAGCTACGTTAGACGGATCCGGTAGTGTCTTTATGGAAGTACGTCCGACGTCTCTCTCTATTTTTTATTTTTTTTTGCATTTTCACGTTAAGATACGTCGGGCTAGCACACTGAATAGCTAAATACATGCTTCCCTTGCCACAGCGCTCATTCTGTGAGTGTTGATGTACAACGTAGCTGAGTGGGCGCAGACAGCGGAGATCGGCGTGCCCATCCCGGCTGCAGCAACTGTCGCATCTGCTTCCATTGCGTTGACGCGCGCTTCTACAGTAAGAAACACGCATTCTATATATGGCGCTCCCTCGACGCGATACTATGAAAGGGTGTGATTACCGCAAACAGAGCAATGCCGCAATTACGCTTCGCTACCCTGTTTGGTGAACATCCGTTCGTGTTGCAGCATTTGCGCAAGAAGCGCAACTCTTCTCCGAACAGTTAGCTCCGTTGAGCGCTCTTCACGTCTATATGCTTCCGTTTTCGTCCGCGAACAGGCGCGAGTGACCCTTGTACCATTTGCTTTGTCGTTCAAAGTAGTTCTTTCTTGACGCTTCTTCGGGATACAATTTTAATCATAGCGCTATGCAGACCATTAATAAAAACCTAACGATGTGTAGTGCGAGTTACGGCGTCGTATATGAGACGTCGTAGTTCTGCATACGCTTAAAAGCATGTTCGGCCGTGTTTGTTAACACACTTCTACTTTGATGCCGTTTTGTCTACTTAAAGTATAGTGAATGTTGTGTAGATGGGGTTCTGTGAAAACGTGATGTAGAATGTACATGCAGTGTATCCCTTCGATAACCCGCCGTGGTGGCGTATAGATGCTTTGGTATTTCGCTGATATAGGCCCGGGGTTGCGGGATCGAATTCCGGCCGCGGTGCGGCCACATTTCGATGGGAGCGAAATGCAAAAAAAAAAAAAAAAAAAAAAAAAAAAACGCCCATGTACCGTGCATTAGGGGCACGTTAAATAAACTCAGGTGGTCAAAATTAACAGAGTCCTGCACTACGGCGTGCCTCATAATCATTTAGTGGCTTTGGCAAGTAAAACCCCAAAATTTAGTTTTCTCAATCCCTTCGATGGTAATCAGTGCCAACGCGGATGACGGCTGGCATTTCTAATGAAACATGCTTCTGTTATACGTTATAAATAAGAGGTTAGGGTAGAACGTACGTAAAGTGCATAATTGTTTTCTAGAAGCGCCGAAATCTACAAAAGTCATGCGGTAGGAACCTGAAGTTTGCAGTCAGTTAATATGACAACGATATCAAGTCGGCCGCATTGTTAGCCTTGCGGTAATATCTCGAATTGCTACGTTGAGTACCTGGGTTGGATACCAAAATATTTTTCGTTGTTCCTATTTCAGACTGTCGCATGCAGTTAGTCTGACGTAGTGAAAACCCTTTTCGCCACTTACACATGACAAGGCGCGATGGCAGGAAGCACTGCTGCCGGACAGTCACACGCATTGGACCGTCGGGTCATGCGTTTAAGTTTATTGCGCCATTCTTACATGCGTTACAGAGCACATGCAAAAACCCCGGAATAAACGTATTGTAGAAACGGCGAAATAAACGTGCTGATACGCACGATCCGATGGTACAATGAGCGGCCGTGAGGACGCGCAAACCACGTTAAAAAATTTACGTGGTTTTTTAAAAAATAAAAAAAAATATTTTTTATGCGCTCAACAGCGAAGCTGTTGAGCGCACCACACAGAGGTGACACGGAATTTTGAACAAAGGCACGAACATTTTATTGTCCTTATTGGTGGTCATCGTGACGATAGGTACGCACACACATTAGCGTATCACCTCTGTTATTAAGTCTGCCCCTCACGTAAGACAATTGAATGGCTCATACCCCGGCCCTTAGGCAATCACTCATACCCCCGTAAACGCATCCTCCCCATTACGACGACAGAAGAGAAGTAAATTCTACACTGGAATGACGAGCAGCAACGGAGCCAGCTAAGGAAGAAGACAAAGACGACGAACACGGGAGCAGTGGCACGAGCGCGTTCACGCGGTTGCGCAGGGGCGCCAACCCTTTCCCCTTGGTCCTAGCCAAGGACAGCTTCGCTGCAAAACACGCGAAGACAGAACTCGGGCCAACGACGCTTCAGAGCGGCGGCCAGCAGCGATCTCGCCCGTTCACTTTTGCATCCATTGAGCGGCGCAACACATAAGCTGCCCAGAGAAAAGTTTCACATACGGATTAAAGCTATATATATACCTTACCACTTTGAGAAGGGCCAGAATGAAACCAGTCTTCAGAGAACATAAAGGCGGGAAAAATAATTATCGTCAACGCCTGAACTTGCGCAAACACTGTGCAGCGAAGGACCGCCCACGCCGAAGTGTGACAAATTGCTCCTCGAAACGCGAAGACTTTACTTCCGCACTCCGCTTGGCTTACGTGTACTTTCTCATCTTGATGCGCAAGCCGTTCGATAGCTACAGCGAGCGGCGGACATTTAAGAATATAACAAATAAGCTCTCTCTTTTTGTTTTGTCTATTTAATAGCATAATCTGTACTACTGGCAGGGCCTTTCTTGTTCCCAGATGGCTCCCTGGAGTGTACATGCCTCGTCAATCTCCGCCTTCGTTTCTTTTCCTTTCTTTTACCCCCGCACGTTTTCATTTCCCCGCTAGCTCAGCGCATGTTCGAGTGCGGAAGAAAACTGCGGGGCGGTGCAGCGCTGCTCTCCGCCTGTAGATAAGAAACGCGAGCCCTCAGCATCGACCAGTTGTCCGTCACTCATCGTCCAATCTGAAGCCGTCCCTTTTCGTGTTGCGCCGGTCACGGGCTCGGCCGATTCTCGAAAGCGCGGCAGGCAGCTCGCACTATAGTCACCGAGAGCAGTCGGCGATGCGGCCTCGAGTCCTCCATGCATTTATACAGAGACTATACTATACAGGGTGTTCGTTTTTAAGTTTTACGAAATTTTTAAAAATAGCCTGTTGCAGATGACATAATTCTAGTCCTTAAGCCGGATTATTCAGAGAGGCGGACATTACTTGCACGAGAAATCGAAACACATATTCTACTAATTAACTTCTTGCAACGGAGCCAGCTTGACGGCATATATTGTAATTTACGAATTGTACCCGGTGAGATTACAAGGCCTATTCACTTGGAATAAATTTCCAGAATGACGCCAGTATGGAGATAAGCGCCATTAGACTGGCCATAAAAATGTGCTGTTACACTTTTTCACCAAACGCTTTTTAACGCATTGAAGCACAAAAGTAACTGGAACGCGCATGCATTCCGTCCAACACGTTTATGAAATAGTGTCATCCTCGTAGTGTCATCCTCAAACTGGTGTCATCCTCGAAATTCATTTCAGGTGGATACGTCTGGCAAGCTCACCAGATACAATTGGTATATTGCGACATGTGCCATAAAGTAACTATAAGAAGTTAGTGATTTTTTAATTAGTTGAATACGTGTTTTAATCTCTTGTAATTAATGTCTGCTATTCGAATAATCCAGCTCAAGGACAACAATTATGCTATCAGCCACAGCCGATATTTAAAAATTCCATAAAGTTAAGATTGATCACAATGTGCATAAAATGAAACTTTGAAACAACGACTCGGAACAAGCTTTATGTTTACAACAAGGAGCACTCGCTCGAATTGATTGGAGTGCGCAAACACGGAGCCATGACAAGAGCACCATATATGCCCTAATTTTCTCCCCCCTATGCAGTTGCACAGAATAAACTCAACTGATTCGGTAGACCGAGAAACTCGCATTCTTAGCTTTGCGCCACGTGAACAAGGGAAATGAAGGACTGGGCCATACGAGACTAGACGAGAGTAGACCAGACCAGACAGACATTTGTTATTGTGAGGCATAAATGAATAAAAATAAAAGCGGAATAGTACAAGCCGAATAAACTTTGTCTCGTTCGTGTGCCCCGTTCTCGATACAGACCCATAGCAATAAGCCCGCTGGCATTGCCTGATTAATTGGCATTCCAACGAGACGAGCTCGCTCTTTTGAAAATGAGATTTTTTTCCACGTATTCGAGTGCCAGTGAGTGCACGACTTGTGCCGAGAGTTTATTAGGGGACAATGAATGACGAGCGTGGTATGACGCTGCGCTGGTGACCACGCGAATGCAAAATTTCTTGCTTCCGAAACAGCACGCGACTATACTTTGAGCACGTGCACCATTCCATCAATCCCTTATCCGGACACTTCTTCAGGGGTAAAAAATACTGTGTAGGTAAAGTGTATATGTATATACCAGTTCACGGTAGTCAGGCTGAGGTGAATTCGGCCCGACTGCGCCGAACGCAGTCACTGTGTGCAGAGGCATCACGTCAAGGAGAAATAAAACATTAAAGTGAAAGCGTCCGCTTGGCATCCAAGGAAACAAAAGGCTCATAATCACAGAGAAACGCTACTTACGAGTTAAACCGAAGTAAGGCAAGACCTCTTTGCGCGAACACTTCTGCGCTTTTCGTGCGGTTTTCCCTCTTGAGTCACGGGAGCTTACAGTTCCCGACAGCCATCGCCCGCTTTGTCAACCCAATGACTCGTCAAGGGCACAATGGAAGTGGGCACAGCCCCGGATAGTTTCAATTAGGTGCATGCGCTGGGAAGCGAGACACGAGAGAGAGAGCCAACAATGGTTCACTTAGCGCGCAGGCGGACTCTCGCCAGCGATCCGCCGCCTTCGGGCCGCGACCCGCAACGCCGGGACGGGGAGGCACAAGCAGACAGAGCAGGAAGGGATGTGGAAGGCACGTTGCGCGGTCTATGGCGTTGGCGGGCAGAGTTGATTAGTCCTCACGTCGATGAGAGGGAGAAGGACGGGATTCGGATAAGGGTGTCCCCTCAGGAGGCAGCCGAAGGAGAGCGTGAGTTACCGCATGACCTTCCATTATATACTACGTGGAACACCGCTCCTGTTAAACGGAACATTCTCGCGCGAGTGTTCCACTGTGGAAACCCGTATGCGGAACGATAATAAGAAATACACGCAGCACCACCACGCAGCGGTTGCGCGTGTGTGCTTACATCACGTGCTGAAGTGCTGTGACGTGTAGTCTTGTGGCGCAGACCACTCATGATCAGCGGACATTGCCACGGCCCAATGGCACTGTTCATTAACATCACCACTTCGTCAAAGAGGGGAGGTGTATTGTAACGTCACGTGGTCCGAGATCGCGGACCGCACGTGACGTCATCGAATTCGCCATCCTGTCAGCTCTGATTGGCCCGCGGGGCTGCCACGGTTTCAGTGATTGGCTTAAAACACCAGCATGCATGGCGGCATTTTATAATGTCCAGAATAGCAGTGCCCCGAATGGCTGGCACTGTGTTTCACCATCTTTTCGTCCTGCTTCGAGTGGACAGATTTGATATACCTAAAGGGCGTCGCCATCAGTTGCGAACAGGGCGCAGTCAGCCGTTCTCGTCGGACTCCCCCCAAGATTTACTTGCGTTTCCATCATGGCGCCGTAGGGACCAGCCGTGCGCAGCTTGCGTGATGCGTGACATGCAAGACACGCGTATAATCGTTCACAAACGTCAGCCTGCGTTGTTGTCGTACCACCCAATATGCAGAAGGCCAGAAAAGACCAAGAAAACTGCTCAGATGTATACAAAACCAAGGAACCTTATACAGTAACAAATTCAATAATTACGATGTAAGCGTCTGTAGACTTTGGAAGACGACATCATTTCATCGCTTAGTTCTACGTTAAGGCGATGCCAGCAGTGTTTTGAAGCTCTCCTGCATCTACTTTTGACACCTGCTGCCATAATAAAGTAATGAGCCAGTAATTCTCAAAGGCTTATTTGCACCTCGTAATGCTCATGTCTGCCTAAAGCTGTATGTACTGAATTCACACACAATAATTGCAATCGTTTGGTAAATATGTCCTTCTTAGCACTATTTCATGAGAATCAACTGCAGAGTACTTGTCACCACTGGGAAATGGTCAGCTGAAACAAAAACCGCCCGGAACACGCCAGCAAAACGATTTCAGCATAAGGTAAAGATCTGACAGATTGATTATTAGGTTGGTTGGTTTGACACGCCAAAGCGACACAGCTTATCTATACAAGGCGTCTTATTCGAGGACTTGGGCTTAATTTTTACCACCTGGGGTTCTTCAACGCGCACTAACTGCGCGGAACCCAAGCGTTATTTTGCCTTATGACAGCCTCGGTAGCGTTCGCACGCGGTCAGGAATCAAACCCACGCGACCTCCTGCTTAGGACCACAACCACAGAGCCATCTCTGCAGTAGTAGAGGAAATGTCTGTCTGGCATGGAAATCTAAGCGAATTGCTGACACGAGCCAATGTTCAGCCGATATATTGGTTCGTTCCTTTTTTTTTTTCCCTGGCAATACGCAAGAATGTTTCACGGGGTTCGCGCTTCATGAACTATATCACCGGGCTGCAATTTTCGTGTTTTGCCTTAACAATCCTGCATAATATGCAGAGAGAAAAACTAGTATAATACGGTCGGACGAGCAGAGCAGACCAGTATTAATACAATAACCAGATAAGGTGCATAAAGGAGCATATGTAAGTAATGGCCCTGCTTCCCATCGCGATCGAGTCGCATATCCAGTAATATCTCAAAAGAGCTCCGAGCGCACAACACTGACCCCGAGATATGAAAAACGCCGACGCAGCTCTTACGACTCGCAATCTTGCGCGCGCTCGTTCCGTAAACGCTCCGTCCGCTAAGCGTACGTTGCCAATTTACGCGATAGGCAACAAAGAGCGAAGTGAAACTCTAAAACGACTGTCGACAAAATACTTGGCGCGCTCTTCAGTCAGCACCGAAGAGACGCTTTTCCGAAGTTGCTGCTGCCTCGACTGGCGACGGCTGTAAGTAAATTAACCGGAGGAGCAACAAAAGGCAGGAGAAAAAAAAATTGTTCGAGAAATAAAAAAAGAAAGAAGAGAGTATGGGCTAGAAAGAGGCAGTGCGGAAAACGGCACGCGAGGAGTGTCCCTAGGTGACAGCGGTCCCCTTTGAAGAAAAAGGGGGGGGGGCAGCTCGCTTTGTTCGGCGGCGTCGCGAACTCCCCACAGCATCGTCGCTGTATCGTTTCGGAGCTGAATAAATTATACGCCGCACGAAGAAAAGTCGAGGAAGTGGAAGAGAGAGAGAGAGAGAGAGAGAGCCCCAGTGATTAAAGTTCGTTCCGGCGACGCTCTTCAGTTTTAACGCTCCGCTTGGCGCAGTTCACGTCTCGTCTGTATACGACGCGGGCTACGAAAGGTCTTCCCGGCGACGGCGGCATATGGCGTCGACGTGGTAGCGGCGAACGCAGTGGCGAGACAGCGTAGGAATAGGAACCACAATGAACAAAGAAAGACAAAGCACACGCAAACGAAGAACAACTGAACGGGTGGTTTCTTGAGAGAGGCTAAGAAGGGAACGACGACGTCGAGTTGTTCGAGACGAAGGCTGGGGGGAACGATCACGCAGCAGTTCGGGGTTCACACATATACGAAAACTGCAGGTTTTCTTTTTTTTTTTTTCAGCCGCCCTCCCGCCTGAGCGAGGTAGTTTTTCTAGAGCTCAGCCGGCGTTATATAGGCTTCTCGCCTTTCGGCGCTTGTGAGCCGTCCGCCGTCGGTTCGCTCTTTGCGTTCGAGTGTTCTCGAACTGTTATGCGCTAATACTACACCGCGCGGATCCGTTCGCGAGCTTCGGCGTTCGTTGAAGTCGAGAAGTAAAAGTAGAAGCTGAGTAGAGAGGATATGCCAGGCGGGAGGAAGGAGCAGTGAATGAAACGAAAACACGAAACTGGGGATTGCGGACGCAGTTTATTTTTATTATTTTTTTTCGTTTGCTTGAAAGTAAGAAAAGGAAATGTTGAGCTGCTTACTGCGCCGAGGACAACGCCGGATTTCCAGGAAAATATTTTATGCTTTGTACATGGTTTCAGCTATCTCGATCTCTAAAACCGTAAAGAAGAAAATGCAAATGGTTCCAGCTAAATAAGTTAAAAAAAAAGGAAGAAAAGAAAGTTAGCTTGGTTCAGCAAACACACATGGCGGGCGGAGCTCTCTCAGCTTTTCCACTTTCCTTTTTCAAAGAAATTATTTCAAAGAATTAATTAATTTCAAAGAATTATTAATTGGACACGCGTATACATATAATTTCGCCCTTGACTCACTTCACGCAAAGAATAGATTTCGCCAAAGGCATAGTCGCATAAAGGAGTAGACCATTAACAAAGCGCCGCTCGCTTTGTTGAACGGTCGAAGGCAACCGTTCCAGAAAATCTTCGTGGATTCAAGTGCAACAAAGCACATAGATGTTTGAGGAACGGTAAGCAAAATAAAGAAATCGTGTTTAGGCTTAATGAAGACACAGGAAGTCGACGTAGGTTCAATAGAAGTAGTTTCAGCACTACACTAAAATGTTTACTCTAATTGGTGCTGGTTTGCTCCACGGGCTAGCACCCTTGCAATAAAGACCATAAAAGATTTATTGTAAAGGACAGGCGACCTCAAACTACACATGTAATTCTGCACTAATTCTGCACCAAAAATGTACTAATTCTGACCACGTGTTGCATACCGAAATAACAGACGCGAGAGTTCTACAGCGACAGCTACTTAAAGTTATTTCATGAAGTATTTTGCATGTCGTCTGCCGCATCAATCATCGTGTTTACTTGCCATACAAAGTCGACAGAAAAGGATACTTGGTACGTCCGATCAACCTTACACCTTGAGACTGATGATGTTAACCATGGGACAAACCAAGCACCATTAATACACCCATAAGGATGTTAAAATGTTCATTGTGTAGTCATTCTTTTGCAGAAGCCTCACCTCCCCCCCCCCCCCCCCCCTTTTTTTTTTTTTTGCACGAGGGAGGTCGGGCCGGAGGAAAAGTACACAAAAAAGCAGACCCTGCACGCCACCTCTTCTCGCATCTCCTTAGCAAAGCCATGCCGAAAGCACCGAGATGAGAATTCACGCAAGCAGGAAAAGCTCCGAAACTGCACCGACCGCACAGTGAAGCCAAGAGCAAGCATACGCGCCCCGAGTCATGTTGCTACTGATAAAAAAAAAGAAAGAAAAGCGAGCGATTGACGGCCAACTAGAATGAGGAAGATGTACAGACACCGGACGACATTCTCCTCATTTGCATTTTACTTTCCAGCACCGCCTCCCTCCATAAGCTCGTGTAGTGTTTCCCGGAAGGGAGACCTCGGCTCCAGTAACGGCGATAGCGGTGCTACTTATAGCAGTACGGGTACGAACAGAGCACTTGCCCGTGGGGTGTGTGTGTGTGAGAGAGCGAGAGAGAAAACCGGGCGCATCTGTTCGAGCCGTGCCACTCAGCCGCCGCAGAATAAACAGAAGCAGCGGGAACGTCGTGATAGATGCGCGCGTTTATTAGCGTCCCTGTCCCCCTCCGTGTCAGACACGCGCACGCTGCAGGAACACCGAAGCGCGCGCGTGAAATATGCTACGAGGAAACCAGAGACGAGCTTGGGAGCGGCCGGAGGCTTCTCGCGGTGCTAAGTGATTCACGCATTCAGCTTTGTTTATTCACACTGCAGGCGGAATGATCAATAGGACCGAAGCAGCTGGTCGCATGGCGGTTGCAGTGATGCGTAAAGTATTGCAATGTCGCGTTATGGCGCCGTAATATTATGGCAGGTAGAACTTGGCCGGCTGCCCTTTGTGAGACCTGCGAGTTCTCGTGAGCAATCACCTGTGTGTTTTCTCTGCCTTCTTTCTTTACATCCCTTAACACCTTCGGAATATAACAAACCGGACGTGCGTCCTCTCTGCCTTTCTTCCCCCCCCCCCCTTTTTTTTTAATGCGAGAGCATTATATATGCCCCATTAGGCGAAAATCCGTCGGCGTGACCGAAAGATGGTACCAAAAATGACCGACGCCCCAATGAGTAAAAACACGTCAGAAAATGCTCGGATTGACGTCACATTTCTCAGGGAGGTTCCTATAAACAATGTAAATTAAGTCGCAAAGAAAATTTGGTACATTTCGGTCTGGGTGGGAATTCGAACCCGGGCCTCCGAGGTGCGAGACGAGCACGCTTCCCCGACTCCACGATTCTGGCTTAGTGGGCGCGTCATTGGTCACGTGACGGCGCAGACAATGGGGAAGAGGTCGCGCCACGCCATGAACGTATAAAATGAGCGCGTTCATGACGTTTCGAGGTCTACAAACGATATGATGCTTTCGCATTGTCACACGTAAGCAGTCTTAAGTGTCTCTGCCAACTTTTTTTTCTTTCTTTGTTATAAAGGTCGCTGTTTTTGTACTTGAACCGCTTGACGATGCGAGTGCCACCTAGGAGTCGCTGAAAACAGCGTATTATTGCGCCCTCTCGTCAGGGAGTGTGTACGGAAGTAATTGGGCCCGTGTCCAACAAACATCATGTAAAGGCGCTCAATCATAGCTTTCAAAATTAATTGACCGCGTGTGATTTATGCGCGCTGTTAGTGCATGTACATTAATCGATCTCTGCTACAAATGTAGGTAAACGAGTGTTCTGATTATAAAAGTGTGTTGTGTTTTCTATTTTAGTTTTCGCCTTCTACGGCCTGTGGTAGTGTCATGACACTTATATAGTTACATTGTAATGGTATAGCCTTGTTCTTACAGTTACATTTTAATGCCGCTGTGCGGGCCCATTTAGTGCAACAAACTCGATGTGTATAAATTTATGCGAGCTGTACAACACTTCCTATAGTAGTCACAGTACTCGCGCGGCGACATCCACATTTTAGCACGTTAATAATAATAACTGTCCATACGCTGTTGTAACTCTCCTGTCACAACGCGACCGCCGCAGCAGAAAACAGAAACTGCGACCTCGTCCTCTGAAGGAAAACGCCATAGCCACTAAACACAGGGAGGAGAGGAAGGGGCTGGCTCCTTGAAATGATGCGAAGAGGCCTATATAAGTGATGTTAGCGATATTTCTTTTTGAAAAGAAATAACTTAAAATACAAAGATAGGAGGAAAGAAAGAAGCGTCGCCGACAAAAAATGTTCCTTAGCCAGATGACACAATAAATTGATGGTGCGCCGTAGGAAAAAGGGTTAGAGTAACAAAGTCACGATGGCGTGACTATTACAGCCTCAAGATTGTACATTCCGTTTACACTGGCCAAACATGACAAGCACTTCCTCATATTCGATGCCACTGAACCTAACTGTTAGTCGACAAAGTTTGGAAGAAAAAAAGAAGGGGGGGGGGGGGGGGGACTTGCTCAACGCCACATCATTTGGAAAATGAAACAGCGTTTTATCAAGTGGAATCATCCGGCACCGCCAACCTAACGAAGAGCATTACTTATACGCGCCGCTTTTAATTAGACATCACAGCAGAATGATATGTTTAACGGCCCCGGCAGCTCGAATTAATACTCAGGAAGACAGCAGCCATGCATGCAAGTCACGCACCCCCTATGACCCGGTAACCACGACGACGCATCACCGCTCGGAGGCGGGAAGCAGCGAGAGCTAACAGCAAGCTGACATTTCGTTTGTTTGTTTTGTTTTTTTTTTTTTCATCTCTCGCCGGCGACGACAACAAACCGAGAGGGCCAACAATCCAAGGGAGCGAGGACCCAGAGAGGACAGCGGCCCAGGACAGCACCGCGCAACAATTAGCGGTAATTGGCGCAGCGCCAGGGAGAGCTTCAATGTCCAGCCATTTCTCGCACGCTCTGTGTTCTCTCGGCATCCCCATCCACTGCCAGTCGTACAAGCTAACGCCGTGAGTGCTGTCCGGAGCCAAATAAAAAAGAGAGAGCGCGCGGATCTGCGGAGAAAAATATCGGCCTTAATTACAAAGACAGTCCTTCTGTTCTCGTTTCTTTTTCAACCACGGCGAAGCAACCATGCACGGTGGAGTAAGCGTGTCGAGGCGCGTTCTCATACGCTATTGTCGCGGCACACACAGCTATGTCGAGTTCTTAGTATGTTTGTAGAGTGTACGTAGCGTGTTTCTTGCACTCTTAACAATTGTGAATCCTTTTTATTACTTCTATTACTGTCATTTATATTGTTCTATCGTTTAGCGTTATTTTACTTTCTTCTTAGTATACGAATTTGGGATAGCGGGCTCCTTATATAGTGGGCTAACTTCCCATACTGTCGCAGTTAACAAAGAAACACGTCTCTGTAGGCCAAGTGGTGGCTTACCGCTCGTTTAAGAAACAGTGGCACGGCGTTACTGTACGCGAACGACAGGCTGCGAGGTGCGCATGCGGGCCAGGCATGGTCTCCCGCTTGCGCGCCGCATCAGCTTGTTTGCATACGGCGAAAATCTGTCGCCGCAGCTTCAGAATGCTTTAAAAGCGTTCAATACAGCGTCTCTCAATGCTTGCCCTATTAAAAAGAAAAACAGAGAAATCACATTCGCTAATCAGTTATTCAATATATTACATGTGTACAGAGGACAATAACAGTAGGGCTCCTCTATGCACCCAAATTTTGCCACAAAAACAATCGAGCTTTTGCAGGAGAGCTTCCATTCTATAATGACACCAGTTCTATTCATCAAGCGGGCGATTTGCCACCGCGCACAACTGCATGCATAAACGAAGCGAAATTTCGATCACTGCTAATTAGTTGTTTTCGTTCCAAAGTTCTCAGCACTAGAAATGGAATAGTAGCCTCAATGTAGTGGAAGCAGAGCGCTATGAGTAGAAAAAATCTCGCCACCATTAAGACAAAAGAAGGAAAGAAAATTCAAAACAAATAAAAAAATAAAAAAAAATAATTGAGGATGGAATAAAGAGAACGGCGGTCGTTCAGATCAACTACGCAATAAATAATTCATCCGAGCCGATATTAAATGTCAGGCCAGAAACGGGGAAACGGAACGCTGCAAATGCGTTTGACAGGAAAAGCCAGAAATGTGCTTCTAAACGCGCGTAGTGCGTTTTCTTGTCTGCCCCGAGGGTATTGGGCAAACGTCTTCGGTACGCAGCAAGACATCTCTTGCAGGCGGCGCCTTCTCACTTGCTGTCAGGTTAAAAGGAATAGCGTAGACACCCAGCTCAGCCTGGCGGGTGCGACAACGTCGGGGACTTGCTGAAAGTGACAGCTAATAACGAAATGGCTGGAGTGACCTGCCAAAACCACATGCGACGCGTCCACTGTCAGGCACGTATAGCTCCGGAAAAAAAAAAAAAACACAGCTGTAACGAGGTGTCACAGTCATCACAGAAGCCCCGTGTTCTTGCTGCTCTTTGAATTAACTTTTCAATACAGGCGCACAGTCAATATTGCTTACTTGGTATAGTTTATTCTCGTTTGCCAAGATTGAAGACGAAAAACGTTCTGTGTTCCGGCTGTTAAACGTTTGCGAACGGCGTCTTACTTTATCGGTGTTCTTTCACAACGAGCTTAAAGGAAAGTAAACGACAGAAACGATAACTGGATACTACAATATGTAAACGCTACAAATACGGGCTTATAACCGGCACTGTTTGAGAAGTTCATGCATTTATCCGAGAAGTGTTCGGTACTTCCGAATTAACTCACCGAGACGCGTCGTTTTCAAACGCGTCCGTTACATAACCTGCATTATAAAACCGCGCACGATTCAGCCATCTTATTCTACAAGCTTGCCCCTTGACGTGACGCATAAGGAATACCACATTAGAGCTGTCGTGTTCGAACAAACCGTGTTATGCATTGCTGCTTTTAGATCGGCGCAATTCAAAAGCCGCAGGAGCTCCAAAGAAACAGCTTAGTGCCTCGATTACCGATATTACTACCGAACTACAACAGCCTCGTTCGGTTCCCACCTCTCCAAACACGTCAGCCTCAGGGTACGTTCACTAATCATGAAATACCTTTTCTACGATTCTAGCAAGTTTGAGCAGTCCGCTATGGGAAAAACATTTTTCTTTTTCCTTCGATTTGTCTCACTGTATTGCAAGGCGGGGGCCAAGAAGTGGGACGGAAGAATTATTGGCCGGGCGACTCAGACATTATTTCTATAACGTCAAGCATGGGCCGCAAGAACGGTGTCACTGGGAGACAGGCGTACTCGGGATATCGAGGGAAGATGTGAGCTGACGGCGACAGGTGGTTCTTAGCAACGGAGCCGCCCCGCCTCGCCATTTTGGAGTAGCGACGTTCATTTATCTATCTGCCCAAAGATGCCCTTGAGGCTTGCACAGAGCCAGGGCCGTGCCGCCCACGGCGACAGAATGGAGATTAACGACGTTCCTGCCCGGCAGAGCGCACGCCATGTCTCGAATGTCAGGCCTCACACGGCCAGTTGGGGACCAGTAGCACCGCACACGTAACTTTATAATAAAGCGTATTGCTACGGCAAACCCTGTGCTGTTCAGCGCCTGGTGTTAGAAGGCTTGCGTGCTAGGAATCGTTCTCGTAAACAAAGGATAGCAATACATCGCTTGCTGCGTGCTAAGAGACGACTGCACGCCAACCATCTCTGCGAATTCTCGCTTGCACTGTTTGCGAGCAATAAGCACTCTGCATCACTGTCGACAAGCTCGCTGACCATATGCTATCAGAACAAAGGGTTCTCGGACGGTTGCTTCCCCGAATAATTATAGTCTGGCAGTTTTTTAACGCACTGCCGAACCATCTAATGAGATCAGGTTTCTGCGACAAATTGCGGATCCATTTGGCCTACCTTTCTTTTTCACCACTTTACCATCCTTCCTGTGTTCACGCGGTAATCGCAACAAAACTGAACTTAACTCAGCTTAACTATATATACCAGGTTTGTCATCAGACGTTTTATCCTCTCGTTTCATGCCCGTGGAAGTACAACGTACATTGCCCGGCGAGCGCCACGAAAACATTCATAAAGGTTACTGCGGAGACTATAGTCAGAAGCTGCATGCAGCTGTCGAGCGCCTCGTGCAACGACACGGTTCGCACAAAACAGGAGACATTTCGCGCACTGTTGAAACTGTCTATACACACGGTGTTTGACACTCTTCAACGTCACTGCTGACAAACTTCCCGATACATCTCAGCCGTAGCATGCATGCATAACAAAGTTCCCTTGCGTCGCACGCGTTGCCATGCAGCATATGTAAATCACCATCCGTTCACATACGCTCAGTTTTTGCAATACTTGCGAAAACTCTGCAATACCGACGGCGTAAATAAGTGCAGCAGAATGTGCTGAAAAAGTTTTGAAGGCAGTTTGATACGGAGCGACAAGAAATGCTTGCGCTTTTTTTTCCCATCTTATACTCGCTTTCCTTAGTTTCGAGAACGAAGTCGATATCCATATTATTTTCCTTCTAAAGCAACGTATGCAGGAGAGCGAACGCATGCGTGCTCTAAAGAATATGAGCTGCACCGCATAAATGTATAGGTGAATAAAGAAAGGCCTGGGAGTTCTGCCTTGGTGCAAAAAGAAGGAAAAAAAGAAAAAGCAAACAAACTTCCAAGATGTTATAGCTGCTTCAATGCTATGTTGCTCAGCAGGCAGAAAAGAAACGAGGGAAAGACGAGCCACGGTTAACACTTTAGGAGCGAGGTCCCATTGCGCTGCCCTTTCATGCGTAAACAATGGCGTGCCAAGAATGGGGAACCAGTGAACTTGGTTGAAGCGTATTTAAATGCAGCTTCATATACTGTATTTCAAACACACGCCACGACAAAGGTACAGGCCACGCAAAGCTTCACTGTATTTTAGCTGCTTTGGATCAATCAGTTATTCAATCAATCAATTGGTTTATTGATAAGACATAAGTTCGACGGTCATGAACTGAAAGCAGCGATTACAGCTTGACTGGAGGCATACGATCAACCTGTGGTAATCACAGCCGCAATTTACAAGGACCAGCATTTGATTACCAAGCCCACTTTCGCCGATACGCGGCAGAGCGGAAAAAATTCACCGACGATTACGATACTCCGTCATGCGAAATTTGAGCGCAGCTCTATACGTGTTGTCATTTCGCAATATATTGGCAGGCGCAGGCAATCTGTCTCGTGCGGCACGTTGCAAACGGAGCGAAGTGTGGCGCGAATTCCTCGCTAATTGTGAGATCGCGAGAAGCAGCGCGTGGCTGACGCGTGGGCGCTAATAGTCACAGCAGCCGCCGTAGACAGACCTCCCAGACGACGCGCGCTATACTCTGGCGCCATCTCGCAGCCATCGCCACCGCTGTGCGCATCTTGCGCGGTACTATGTTTTAGGGGCGAAGCTCCTTATAGCGGCACCCGTTCGTCCCCGTCGTCGTAGTAGTAGTGTGTAACCAGTAGTGTGTAACCAATCTGAGAAAAATGAGAAAAAAAATTCCGAAGTTGTGTCCGTAGCGCGGAATCGAACCAGGGACCCCTCGCTTCCGAGCGCGCGGCGTTAGCCCACTACGCCACGAAGCGGACATGGACACACGCACCACGATGGCAATAAATACCCAACATTAACGACAGGCCGCGTTTCTAGCGCGTTTCTAAGGCGTTTGTGCTAGCGCGTTACGGCCCGTGTAAGAAGCTGGTGTAAGACGCTGTGGCCTCTCCGCCTTACCTTCAACGCACCAGTCTATGGGCTATGCACCAGTCGTATGTATCCATGACTCGGTACGACCTGCCGGTGGTGTTGCAGTTTACGTAAAGCAAGCCGAAGAGGCCCGGAACATTGAACTAGCACTCTTCACGGAGAGCGACGATGGAGAAAGTGCTGCAATCGACTTTGGAGGCATCACCGTCTTGACAATGTACCTGGCACCAAATGTTTCCATCAAAGACGTCAAATGGATCATCGATCGAGACATGCGTATATACGACAAGTCGAAACCTTTCATGCTCGTCGGTGACTTCAACGTTGACATTACAGACCCCAACAAACATTGGTTGATGCATCACATGTCAGAAAAGTACGGACTCAAATGCATCTCCTTTGAAAACCACAACCCAACCACCATCAGAGGCACCTGCATCGACATCGTGTTTGCCAACTTTCATCTGCAACCAGTGCAAGAACCACTTAGCTTACATTTCACCGACCACAAAGCGGTCATAATGAAAGGACAACGGAAACCAGCAATAAAAGTTTGATAAAACATTTCATCAATCGTTTCACGTCATTTTATCGGGCGAATTAACGGAAGAACTTTTTTCTTCTCACGCTTTCGTCATACCCTCATTCTCTGCTTTCCGCCTGCATGCTTCCGCTGCACCTTCCTCCTCCGCTTTCCGCCTCACACTTCCTCCGCTTTCCGCCTCACGCTTCCTCCGCTTTCCGCCTCGCACTCTCTTCGCTCTCGCCGCTTTTTTCCTGCCCCGTTGCGCTCCGTTTCGCTCGTTCATCCGCTGCGCTCGTTCGCTCGGTTACGCCGACTCTTGCTGCAGGAGCGGGCGCCTAAGAACTGCGCTCCACAAATGACAACTTTGTATTTCAATCTCTTTAATCTCTTTCCGTTGCAGTCACACTGCCTGCTCAATGACTGCAAGATGGGTGTTACCGTTCCATGATCACTAACCAACTACCTTATCCGAGCTATATATTGTGAAGAAAAAAAAAAGACAACGAACACACGTTTGCTACTGAAACTCAAAGCGCAACGCATAACACTGGACAGCAGTACTTGGCGTGTGTCGAAGCCTAAAAACGCGACGTATACACACGACAGCGCGTAACGTACCATCAGGCGGCAGCAAGAATAAGCACTGCTGCCTTGCAAAACAGGCCACAGAAGCCAAACCGGAACAACGTTCTTTGCGTTGGCTCAACCCATACGAAGAAATATCATTTCTGAACACACGCTCGGCAGCCTCCAATGAGGCGAAATCTGAAAGCGGCAAGACGCAGAGAGAGAAAGTCACGACGCCGCTACGGTGGGACCAAGAATTCCAGCGATGTTGCGCCGCGGTCTTGCAAGATTGAAAAACGTGGGGCGTGAAGAAAAACCTCGAGTAGTGGATCATTTCGAAAACATTGTTCTAGAGAAGCTCGTAGCTATTTGTTTACATACCGCACTCATGTATATCTGTACCGGGATTTCAAAATTAAGCTTTACGGAATTTTGAAAAATCGCATGTGGCAGGTAGCATAATTCTTATCGTTGAGCTGGGTTATTGGAAGAGGCGGACATTAGTAGCACGAGAAATCGAAACACATATTCAACTAATTAACAAAAATTGGCTAATGAACCTACTAGTTAATTACTTTACGACACATATTGCAATTTACGAATTGCAGCCGCTGAGTTTGCAAGACGCATCCACTTGAAATGAATTTCCGGAATGACACCAGTGTCGAGATATTTCCTAATGAGTGGGACGAAATACATGGATGTTCCAGTTACTTTTGTGCTTTAATGTATAAAACAGCATTTTGGTAAAAAAGTCAGTGGAACAACAACGCATGTTTAGGCAAGTTTGATGGCGCATATCTCCGAACTGATGTCATTCTGGAAATTCATTCCAAGTGGATACGCCTGATAAGCTAACCGGCTACAATTCGTAAATTGCTATAATTTGTAAAGCAATTACCTAAGAAGTTAATTAGTGATTTTTTGGTAATTAGTTTAACATGTGTTTCGATTTCTCGTGCTACTAATGTCCGCCTCATCAAATAACCCAGCTCAGTGATAAGAATTATTCTACCTACACAGGGGATTTCTAAAAATTCTCGTAAAACTAAAACATGAACACCCTGTATATGTGTGAGTACCTGTGGGCGTTTTTCTCGCGCCAATTTTCAAGTGAACATTTAGTTGAGAATCAGCGCGCCACCCTGTCATTTGCTACCCTCTGCGCTCGGATGTTTCAGCACGACAAGGTTGTTGGTACCAGGTGTACCTATGAGCATTCACTGCCCGTAAGCGAGTATTTTACGCTCTTTGTTGGCTCTGCTGTTGCTCTAAAAAAACTAGAAAGCAATCAGTTCTTGTCTACTTCCAACAAACGCAACAGTGAAAACGTCTCGAAGAGACATTACGAAATATATACGCGATACGTTTGCGTGGTTTCCGAACTCAGGGGACAGCCCAACGAGGAACATAAGTACGAAAGGAACTGAAGAGATTTTATTATGTATGGCAGGACAGTTTGAAGAATATAGCAGAGCAGCAGAAACGATAAATAATCAGAACGCTTTATATTGCTTTCGTGTATTACGCGCAAATAGCACTTTGGGGCACTCCAGTACGTCTTGCCGCTCTTATACTCAAATTAAACCAAATATGGCGATAAAGTTGCAGTCAACGACTTCGCATTTGTTCGCAGATTTTGGCAGCTCGCTCCACTCGTTCTCATTCTCGCTTCGAGCACTACACTGGCGTCACGTCGAAACGGAAAGACTAAGCAAAATGGAGAACGACATTGCTTATGCGGTTTTCGTGACAACACGCATCCTCGACAAAGTTTATGTATACTAGAATGTGCGAAGGCCAACTTCCGAGTGCCGACAAATAAAGGTGCCTCCAAATGCGATACACGCAATGGATAACTGAAGAAGAAGAAGTAGAAGAAAGAAGAAGAAGGAGGAGACGAAGAAGAAAGAAGTTGAACTACAAGAACAAGTAGACGAATAAGAACAAGTAGAAAGTTAGATTAGGAATTTCGCTACACGCAAGTGAAGAGTGATGAGGACTCGCCGGTGGCGACGGGCGCGGCGCATCATTTACCTCACGCCGTCGTCGCATGAGAAGCTATGGCACTCGAGCGACTCAGCGGCGAGAGTAGAAGAGCCCCGTCCTATCTCTACCCCCCTCGGAAAGACTTGACAAACGAGGGGGCCGATGATGTTTATGCCTTCAGCGGGAGCACCGGCAGCGCATCGGGCGCGCCTGTCTACAGCCGTGACAGGTACTGCGAGGCGTGACCGACGCAAGAGCCGCGTCAAAAACTGCGCAACTGCTCCCTCCCAAGCTACAGCGCGTTCGCCAGCCGTTGACTCTCTCACCGCTCACGGCGTCGCAATGCCGAGCACGTCTGTCACCAGGGTGGAAGGCGGCAGCAGCTATAGCGAAGACTCACCTGCAAAGTTCAAATAGAAGGGGAGAGAGTGAGCAAGGCTGTCGTGAGTCTGCATAGAGAAGTCTGTCCGCAAACGCACACCACAAACATAACGTTAAGAAGAGAATGACAAAACAGAAAACAAGTCTATCCCTAAAAGAAAAAAAGGCAGAAATGATGTAACTACAGCGCAGGATGGCTAGAGAAGCATCACGTTGCATCACGTCATATGCACCTTTTCCTACGTTTGCATACAGCGAGCGGGGAGGAGGATCGATTTGGCCATGTGTAGAATCGCAAACACGACAGGCACTGCGTGACGGAGACTATGGATCGTATCGCGACGGCGTGCTCTAAGACACAAAACAGTACGGGCGTAGTATAGGCACACTTCAAGTAAGCTATACCCGTACAGTTCATTCACCTGACGACTCGAACAGCGCGGAGGTAAGAGAGATAATGAAATAAGACAGCAGACAAAGATATACGCGCGGTTACCTCAATCGAACAAATGTCGAGCGACCCTGATATCAGCGCATTTGTGCCGCCGCAAAGGTTTTAATGCAGCTTGTAACGCGGGCTCATCGTGGAGACGACAGGCTCATCGTGCGGTAGACGCGTAGGATCGATTGCGTAGGTCTTCACGCGTATGCAGTTATGCATCTCTCTCCTGCTTGGCAGAAGAACGCCTTGGCAGCTACCTGGCGTTTCGCAACGCTGGCATGATGAGCACCGCCAGTGGTGTTGCAGGCGTTGCACCTCAGTGGTACATGTGATGAGACCGACGGGAAACCGTCTGCGTTAGTCAGGAACTAATGAAATTAGATAACGTAAGCTTGACGTTTACTGCTCAGACAAGAACATAACACAACAGCTCAGGAGGAACGCTTGTGTTCTTGTAATGTGCGTGCGCACAAAGCTCACGCCAGCAGCGTGACCACCTCCGCCACCGAGGCGATTGAACGTATAGCGTTGACCCTGATGAGTCCCACTTCGCTTCATCGTTTTTGCAGCCAAAGGCGGTGGCGTTGTTCCTATGCCTATCGGCCACAGTCTGGCCTCCGGTGCCTAACAGAGCTCTCTTCGCCACGTAATGTTTTTGCTGCTGTTCTTTGATGTCAGCGGTTATCACAGCAGAACGCAGCAAAAAGCGGGACGCGCGCTCCCTCTCCACGCCATATGGAACGGCAGCGAAATCGCAATGGTCCTCAGAACCATTAGGATTATTAAAGACGATAGTCTTTCTTGGGGAACTTAAACGCTGAAAATTTGGTCTGTCTGTTTGTCTGTCTGTCACCCGAATCAGCCACCCGGCCAAAGTTGGACCACTTGCTTACCGCCCACACTACTTAAGCTGGTACTGCTGTTCAACTTGTGAACGTTATCGATCACAAAGTAAATATTACGCATATCTGAGGCGCAACATCACTAGGTAAGTATTAGGAGGTGTGTTCCTTTAATAGAAAATACATAGATACGTAACTCTAAAGACCCTAGTTTCTTAAGCTGCGCTGAAAATGCCATGTTATGCGCGCCGACGAACGACGTTCCCCGACTGCGCGCCGACGAGCGCCCTCTGCCATGGAGGAAGGAAACCCTCTGCACAAGCTCATGTTTCCCGATTTATTGCCAGATGGCGTCCATGTCGCACGCAGCGCCTCCTCAATTTTATCAATTCCAGCCAGATGCGGCCGATTCAACATAAAGGAAGTGCTGTCTGAGGCAGGGCAAAACATAAATGGCCGCTTGATGAAATAATGCGGTAAAATGAAATCTGTTCAAACAAACCTTCATGCCAGGACGGAAATGGTACGAGAACAGCATCACGGGTGGCCGCGGATCAGACCAGCACTCATGTAGTACGGCCGGCAGAAGGCTATCGTCTTTCGACGACATTTGCAGCGAAGCACGCAGATACGCGGCAATTATTTCATTGCTGTCCACACCACGGCCGTCGATCTCTACGCATGCCTTCTCCGTGCAGCTCTCCCTCGTCGGCAAGGCTGCACTAACGCTACAGCAATGAGACGAGGTAAGCCACAAAAGTGTAAGGCAACGTAGTCACCACTCTCCCGTCACACGCACTCCCCTACAACGAACCACCCACAGCGAGCGTTTATACGGTCCTGCCTAGCATGCAAGATAGCCCGCTGTTTAAGCGAATGCTCTAGACCAGGGGCTTGAGACTGTAAACGCCTTGCTGTGATACATAGGGGCGAAACGCGCAGTGAATAATGTACTGACGTGACCGAGAGGGCTGATGGCAGCTGACTCCAACTCGTACGCTACTGCTTTCGCCGGTGTTCCCAACTACCGCCGGACTACCCCAACACGCACTCCGCGCCTTGAAGATATGCTCGCGAGCGCGACAACCTCCCTCTTGCCGAGAATGACGTGCTGCAATCCGAATTCCGAGAATTTAGCGATCTGACATCGAGACATCGATGCCGAATCGACATCTCTTCAGAGATGGGGCCATGATTAGGGAACTGCATATGAAGAAACAAGAAAGCAAACATGTTATTCGCTGATGGCGGTTGATTTACGAAAGCGCGGTCACGCGTTGTTCGAAAAGTCGTCATTCGGAGGGCTTCGTGTCTTCAGTTGGAGTTGACATAGATAGAAAGAAGTGGAGTTCGGGAAGTCGCGTTTATAGTGTAGAACGGATGAATTCTACGAAAGATGGGGATTATCGTTCCGTAGACAAATGGGATCAAATTATGAATGACGCCGTAGTAGGGGAGGCCACCCAATTTATTTTTGCAACTTGCGGTCCCCCTTAAATTCTACCTAAATCATGGCCCACGACCGCTTTTTTTTTTTTGCATCCCACCCCCATCGAAAACTACCGCCGCGACCGAGCCCAATCTTCGACCTCGTGCTTCGATCTCTACATGACGTCACAGACCCTCAGTCACAGAATAGACAACCCGTGGTCTGTTAAACAAAACGAACGCAAAGGCAACATAAACGCCGTCGAGGGTGGCAGATAATTGCAAGGGTTAGTGGAATTAGGAGAGAAAAAAGGAAAAGAGAGAAGCGATACCTTCAGGCAGGTGATGGGATCTATTTCACGCAAAATCATTCTTTGTCCGAACAGGGAACCCTTGTAACCATTCGCCCTACCGACGCTGTGCACCACTCCAGTGCTGATCACGTCAAGCAATTCAATGAGGAAATCATCCACAGTTTGTTAGAGCCCACTCCTCATGTGATACAGGTGCATTTGATGTATAATATATAAATACATAAGAAAGGGAAAAAAGGCAAGGAAAAAATGATGGGAGATCACTGGGAGAGGCCGCCGAGCCGCTAGTCTTAATCAAGTTGATTATGATGTCAATGTTTTGTGTAGTTCTTATCTCTATGCCACTGAAACCCTCCAACTCTTTTCTCTCCATTTCTCTTCTGTACTTGGCTGCAAGTTTTGATCACAGTTAAGGTCCGTTTATAGTCCGACGTTATGGGCGCGCGGGCCAGCGTCGTTTGCGGCCAGTCACGCTGCGCCGTTTGCGCTGCGCCATCCGAAACGCTACTCCTCTATACTCCCGACTCGCGCGCCGTCGGCTGTATCTTCGGAGCCTGCGCAGAACGATCCGAAGCCCGCGCGCCGCTTTGAGCGGCTGTTTGCGACCGTCGAAGCGGCGTGGGCGCCTCATTTCTTCGCACGAAATCCATTGTGGGTCGGCGCAGTCGACGCGACCAACGCGCGAATGGATCAGGAGCCAATTCGGCGCCGGGCCTGTCGGGGCGCGCGGAAGCCGCCGGTTACGTTGGCTGCGCCAGTGCGCCCGACTCGTTTTCGCCAACGTGATGTAGCATGCGCGCGCTCACGTTACGTCGCACTATAAACGGCCCTTAAATGGTGGGACCGCATCATTACCAAAATTTAATCACACCATCATCGTATTCAATTGGCTTTTCTCCTGAGCAAATAAGGCCAACGGTTTTACTAGCGCAGAATTTCAGCACGGAGGACATAACTCGACACCCTTGGCTGCCCGCGATGGCGCATAATGGATACTGTTTCTCAGTGCGGCGTTGGAGACCTAAAACTGCCCCATATCCGTCTGACACGACATGCTGCCCATAGGCATAACCTCGTTTCAAGTTGGTTCTCTAATTACCGACTGACACGTTACGAACGTGAAAAACCATTTTTTTTCTTTCAATACCACGGTTAGTGGCACAAATGACCTCAAACATGTACGTACGTGGACAAAGTAGCTGTCTCCTCGTGTTGGTTATGGTAAAGACCGGGTTTATTCGCCTAAAAACAGATAACGAGGCAACATCGTGCGGAAAGGGTTGGCATTGTTGATGCTGCATCCTGAATTTTCACGTTATCTCGCGGTATTCGGAACGGACTTCAGGGGCGCTTTCGTCGCAAGTTCCAACACAGCAGTCTAGATGAAATTATTGTAAAGATCTCTCGAACGCTGACAGCACAGACATGAATAAACGACTTACATGACGCAGATATCCAACTGCATATGTGGCACGAATAACTTACGTAATCGTTTCCAATTTAACTTCGAAAGGAGTGAAATCAATGCGCAATATAATGTACACGCGGTCTCAGGATGACGTGGTGGCATGCGAGCACGCCAGCCATGTTGCTACATCCTCGCCGAGACTATCACGCTGCTTTCTACGCCTCTTGATACTAAAATGACCCGCTTATATTGAACGATCCGCTTCAAAGTGCCCCATAAAAGTATCTTCTTGCTATATCTATAGAAGTTAAACGCTTACCGCAAAGCGAAGGTCGCTAAGCTTTGTGCTGCGTGAGATAGGCACGTGGTGGTAACCAGTGCAACCCTGACTAACTGGACGTGAGGTAATTTTGCGTAAACACTAGCTCAAACGCCAGCCAAGAAGTTTCCTAACACTCGTATCCACGTACAGGCGGCTGGAATGCCGGCGGGCGGAAGGAATGACGCCTGGCAAATTCCTTCCACGGCGAAAAGTTTTCTGCGTTCCGCGTCAAGAACGCCGTTGCTAGTAGCCGTCAACTCAGGCGCGCGAACGAGAACAGAGCAGCGCGCATTTCCGAAAATTTTTGAGCAAACCTACAAAACTGCGTACGTACTGTGCTTTAATCCTCATAGTTTCCCGACGGTCTACTTTAACTATGGTGCAAGCGTGTTTGTGTCAGGAATGTCGGGGGCTTTTGTTTGTTTGCGTGCTTCATTTTTTTTTCTTCTTTCATATGTCGCGTTACTTTTCGTTTTACTGCTTTAACGAAACGCCGCCCGAATAAAGAAGACTGAGGCTTCAAATCAGTGCTGTTACTCTCTCACAAGTGAGCAACATCGCCGCACAGTGGAGCGAGTGCTATGGGCCATGTCAACCACCAGAGAAGGGAACCAGAAGAAGGCCTCCATTTTCCGCCTCTGCAGATCGCCCTCTGTGCGACTCCGACTGAATGGAATCTTCACAGAAGAATCAGTCGTGCACATTGGGCGAGCACGCCTCCCTTATGTGGGACACGCAGCTTTCGTTGCACCGCTCAGAGTTGGTGAGAAGAACCATAGGAAGGACAAGATGAACACACTGCAGAAATCAGTCGGATGATACCAGCGAACGAAGAAAACCGGCAACACAGACAACCTCGTCCGTTGCGGCAAAATGGCGACGAGGACGACGGCCGCTGCCGCCGCCAGACGAAAGACAAAACAGTCTCTGAGAGGCCCGGTCTATAGCCTAGCAGCGTGTGAAGAAGCAGGACGACCTAGCGTTGGGAACGACTCACCAAGCCGAAGTCCAGGGAACGACTCGTGGGTGCGACAAAAAAAGAGACATAGACCAAAGACACGGCACGACAAACGTGACGCGCCTGCCGATTTCGCCCTCTGGTTCGCTGTCGTACTTCGCGAGCCGCATTCCACGCAACGCTTCGCTTCGCTGAGCGGCGCCGCTTGGGAACCAGAAAGCGAGCGTGCAGGCTATCTGTTTTCACGTCCGTCATTGGCGTAGCTGCAGGGAAAGTTTGACCGGATGCGTAATTAACTGAGTATGGGGTGGTCTGAATAACATTCGTAAGATAGCTTCTGAAACCAGAGAAATGCTTTTCTAATGATAGACGGATAAATTTATCAGTCTGGGCGTGGCCTTACGTTTAACATAAGGTGGTAACTATCTGCAAAACGCTTTGCAGGTAACCATTTCCATCGCTATGAGTATAAGGCTTTGCAGAACCCCTAAGCCTATAACAATGCTGGGTAGGCAGGGTAGGCAGTCCCATTTTGTTCTCTTTCGACTCAACCTTCTTAAGTTTGTAGTAAACCCTAGACCGTTCGGTATAAGGTAACAACACAACGCGCGACTAGAACTACACCACAAAACGCATGCAGAAAGCCTATTTTTCTCTCTACATTCCTGAAGAATATTTCCCTACGAACGATACACTTTAGCGAGAGCGACACGCCACGCGTGCAATGCAGGTATTTGTTTTTCTTCCACAGGGCAGCCCTTCTATACGGCACGCAGTAAACGAATAAAAGAGTCAGCTTCGGTAAGAACAGAGCACGCAGCATATTAGTCGGGACCCTGAGGAAACGTAATTAAACTTCACGACCTCGGGGACGGCCTTCGCGTCGCACGTGCACGACGCCGCGTGCTTAAGGTAGACGAGCAGGGCGCAGTGAACACGGCGTGCACTGAATTAAGAATGACCACCACCGAGGGCGCACGCGTGCTAGTCATCGACGTTTAACGGATGCACGCTCCAGCAGAGCATAAAAAAAAAAGAAAAACCGGGCAATACGGGCTGTGGTGCTGGACTTCGGGCACGTTAAGCGCTCCAGTTGCGAACGATTCTGAGCCATATCACGCTGATTACATTAATAATAATGTTTATATTTTCGCCATAACACACTGATTAAGGAAGCTGTAGGTAAAAGCTGCTCTTCGTAGAGGAAGCTTGACTGAGGCCGACAGCTAGCTACCTTTGTACTATACCTTTACCGTTGTTACCCACAGCTACCTTTTTTTTCTGTATTGTTTCTTCATACAAAAGGTGGCCGACAAGAATAAGAAGTAACTAATATTAACAAGGAAGCATTATAGAAGCCGCCACCTGCCGACAACGGTGAACTATAAAAAAGTAAGAAAAAACAGAACAGACTCCAAGTACTCCTTCGATCCCTAATGCGTGGTGCATGGTGCATGTATTTCCTGCGCATTCCCGTCATGATACCGTGGATCACACCATGCGCAAACGCAGTGTGGGCACCGGCGGTGCGAAGCAAGAGCGCGTGGCAGTGCAAGTGCACCCATGAGTGCACCAACGCTGCGGACGACGATGGAGATAGGCCCGAAAACGGCATCGTCCTCACAGAGAGACCCTTATTTCCTTGTCTTGATTATTGTAGGGATAACTTGCTCTGAATACGCACCTGACAATGTGCTAGCGATATATTTCACCCTATCGTTATCCCTGCAATACCGACGCTGTAAGATGCATATTGATTCAAAGCAGTTCCACTGAATATATGAGCGCTTGCCAACACATTATCGTCAAGCAGAACTTATTTACTACGCGATAAAGACAACGCCGCTTCCGACCGCTGCAGTTCTAGCCCCGTTCTGTACTAACCCAGTATAAGTGAACATTTATCCGCGACTGCCTACCTTCGGAAAGGTCTAACCCAGTATTATACAAAAGTAAGCGCTATATATGGGTTTTCGCAGAGCTAGAAAACGGAAGCCAATATAGGAGGAGGTAAAATAGCTTCACGGAGTGCATAACTGACTGAATAAGTCAAGGCAAAAATTTGGAAAGAGTGAGGGCAATGATGCTATCTAGTTTCCATCGTTTACTCAAAATCCTTGCGCAACTAAACACTACACTTATCACATCACGAATGGAAGAGATGACAATCATTCAACTTTACAAAGACCGGTACCTCGCATCTTTCTTGGTTGGTCAGAGCGCCAAACCAAACATCCATTACGTCCACCAATATTTGCCTTCCTTTCCGGGCAGCACTAGTGGCCACTGAATTCGCTCCGCTCCCAAGGCACCTATACCGACCAGCTCAAACACCCCGAACCTTTTATCCTATTCGGGTAGTGTGTTCCCTTTGGACTGGCGCCACTGACATAAAGCAGTCGTCGAAAAAGTGACAATGCACAATGGGAAATCAGCACAAATTAAGTCCTATGGCCCATCATAAGATTTCTTATTTCCTTCCCACCCATTCATAATTTTCCACTTAAAGCAACAAGTTGAAATCCTTAACTTAATTAACAGAAAAAGTTTCTCAAAAAAAGAAAGAAAAACTTCACTTCAGTTGCCTTCTGGACCGCACACCATCTCTGGAGCACACAGATTATGGGCGTTTGCCAGTGTTCATAGGTGGGCGTAAATGCCTACGGCATTAAATATGAAGTGTGCAGCAATCATGGAACGACTGAAGCGAGCGAATTGCACCCGACTCGCGCTCTAGGCAACAAATTGTGAAAACTCACTCAGATTTCTGAGCTCCTGTTCTCTCAAAGTAACGAGAGTTTGCAAAGATACACTATGACCTCCATCGTTCCTTTGCCCATCCGAACGTTGATACTCTCCCCCACAATCAATCAATCAATCAATCAATCAATCAATCTCACTCCGCCAAATAGATTACAAACAGGCATATAAATGTTAAAAGCAGTATTTTCACTTTCAAATCAACATATTATTATTATTATTATTATTATTATTATTATTATTATTATTATTATTATTATTATTATTATTATTATTATTGATTTGAAAACATATACACTTGACAGGAAAGGGAAAGCGAGGAGCAGGCTGGCAACTGCCGCCGGAAGGGGCACAACGCCTGCCTACTCTTTAGAAAGGAGGACATAGAAACATAGAAATGGAAGATATATGAAGAAGGGGAGGAAAGAGGAAAGAAAGAGCAAGACGACAAATCTCAAAGAATAAAGTAGAACACACAGTACAGGTCACAGACAGCAACACTCTCTAAGTTAGAAACAGATTAAAGCGCTTTATTATAACACACACACACACACACACACACACACACACACACACACACACACACACACACACACACACACGCACACGCACACGCACCACGCACCACGCACCACGCACTTTGGGCATGGTCACAGAATAGGAAATGCACCATTCACAAGAGAACTGCCACGTTTTGAAGCCACAAAAAAGAATTTGCACCCAACTGAGGAAAAAAAAAAAAAAAAAAAAAACGAAATCACCGCCCAAGCACTCCGCACAGCTGATGGGGTCTGACTGGGTTAATCCCGACGGTTCATTACAGTATTTCTCAATTATTGGTTACGTCTTTGTGTTTGTTAATGAGGTTACAGGTTCAGCTGCGACGGAGAGAACGACGTCACTGACGGTAAGCCCGCAGTCCACCGTTGTCGCTTGCGATTAATGTCTCGAGTTTACTCGGCGGCGTTTAGCGTTAACGACGGCCGTTAGCAGCATCCACTCGCCATTGCCGCTTGCGATTCTTCAAAATTAAATTGCTTCAAAATTAGATCTGTCCGTCACGTAAGACAATGAATGGCTCACGCCCCCTTAAGCAATGGCTCATACCCCCGTAAACGCGGCCTCCCCATCACGACGACAAAAGAGAAGTGAAATTCTACGCTGGAATGATGAGCGTCAACGAGCCAGCTGTGGAAGAAGACGGCGACGCTCGAGCCATTGCTGACGATGATACATTTCTGCGCACATCGGACGGACGGATTTTGGTTTTGCCTAGCCATATACAGTTTCGTTGTAAAAATAAAGCCCCATAACCGCGACCAACGCTCGCTGTCGGTGGTTCCGAGTAGCCGCGCGCGAGCCGACGTCAAGAATGCGACCCCCCGTCGCCCACGGGTGAATCAATTTCCGCGCCCGAAGCCCCGCTCTCCGCACACACAGAAGCCACTCCAAGCACTCACGACTGCCGACGAGGCCTCTATGGCGCAGCCCTCGACGCTTTCTGCCAGCACAAAGAAAAGACTCGGCGCGCGCGCGGACATCCGGAACAGAGACAAAGGGTGCACACACATGCCGGCACTCAGTAACGTAAACAGCCAAACCACCCAAAACACCCAAAGACATCGGGGACCACAATGTAGCCGTCGCTACCGATCACACGCGACCCTCTCTCTGCGCGCTTATTTCCAGTGTGCTAGTGAACGACATCAAGTGGTTACCTGAGATTAGGTGACGCAATTGGCTTCGGTATATATACCCGAGAACCTGAAGTCTGCTGCTTTAGTTTGTGTTGGACTCTATCGGCTGTCGTTAAGCAAGCAAAATGCAAGCTTCTTGCGTATTCTAATCTAAAGCTCGAACTGTATGGAAAGAAGAAACACTGAGAGCAGGGCTGTGTTCTTGATCGGTCAGTTTCGTGCATATTTATCGCTGTCAGTACGCGTTTTGAGACCTTGAGCTGGCAGATGCAGATGAGACGATCGTAGCGACGCTACCTCCAATCAACGCCGTTTTCACGTAACATCCTTCTCGAGCGCACTGACGTCACGTGACGCCCATATAGCACCAGTGAGGCATCGACCGGGACGCTATGTCGCGCGAAGGCGACAGCGTATAGCAAAGCGATTCAACCGATCATTTTCTAATTCGAAAGTTTACCCTGCGGCATAAAACGAGTGAAGCATGCACAAATATAAGTATAACTTTTCTTCTTTTTTTTTCTCAATGACGTGCAGATATCTATGGTGCGCGGACCATCGATCCACAGATTGCAGTCAGGTGTGGGCGACTTGAGCCCCTTTAAGTGCGAAGCACTTTTGGGGCCCGGACTCTCGGCGTGTAATGTGATCTCATGTCGTCGTGGTCACGCGCAAAAATAAGTTTTCAAAACAGGGTCAAAACAAGTGCAGAATTGATCAAGACTGGTTCAAAATTAACTGTCATGATTCAGAATAATTTAAAAGACAGGAATAATCAAGCATTAAGCGCATTAATTAGCAGAAAAGCGTGAAATTCGCTTCCGAAACGCCAGTGTGGTACTAGTTCAGCGCAAGAGAGGGCGCCACCATCCCACAATGGCTCGATTCCTCCTCACTTGTGCAAGGCTAGCACAAGAACATAAGGGAAACAGCGGCGCATCACTGCTTCGCACTTCCCCAGGTTTCACGTTAGTGGAGCTGCATTAGCGCTGGATTTGAACTACACAAGCACAGAATTTTTTCTCACTCGTAGTGGCGCCTTGGTGAGCGCAGTCCGAGACAACCCCACAAGAGGTGCGGTGGATATGCATGGGTAGCTGGGCGAGGGCAGAAGGGACTGAGAATACCTGAGCTCGATCGTGCGCCATACTTCATACACTTAGATCAACTACCGGAGAAATGGTCGGTTCCCGAAGGAAAACGAGGGATTGAGGGAGTCTCGCAAACAATAGGAGAAACCGAAGCATAACGAAATTGCGCGTGAAGTGGCTTTCCCGCGCCCGGGGAGCGGACAAGCGCGTCACCTCATTGGTCGAGGCAGAACCAGCGTAGCAGTATCAGCCCAAGTGCAGAGGAAAATTACTTCCTCCGGATAAACGCGTGCGGGTCGCCAGCATTAAATCAAATAAAACACACACGCGCGCACTAAATGACAAACGCGAAGTGAAGAGTATCGCACCTAAAGCCGGCTCGTAATCGCGGGCAAAGCCTCCGTTGCTGATGCCCGGCTCGGATTTCGCGGATTTACTTGCGCGCACCGGCGTTACAAGAGTAGCCTGCGGGCTGGCGTGTGCTCTCGTTAACGAGCGTTATTTGTGCTTGCTGACAAGCCAAGCGAGACGCTCCTGTCCCCCGGCTTCTCCTCGCCTTGTAAACCCTTCGTCGCCGGCGCAAGCAGTGTGGGAAAAGACATGCGGGTGCGTGTTCAGGATTACGCGCCTAATGTGTCCGCCCTCATTTGAGTTCTTTAAACAACTTAAAACGCTGATTTTCAATCAGAATCTCCGAAACAACTAAGAACGTGAGTATAAGGTAGCGAAGACCGGTAATGTCTCGTTTTTTTTCAGCCTATTTCCTAAGGAATGACGTTAAATCGATGGTCGCCTATTCAATACGTTTGCTCATACGCGCGGTTTACGGGGCCTTTTCTTGAAACTTCAATAACGTAACATGACAGAAAGATGGCTGAGTTGGAGTGAATTCAGAGCTGGTTTCGGTAGCGTGACAACGCGAAGACAAATAATTGACAGGACATACAGGTATGCGCTGTCTTGTCAACCCTGACAGGACAGCGCATTTACTGTCAACTCATCTTTGTCCACGCGTTGTCGCGCTATTGAAGCCAGCTACGAACTGCGGTTAGAGAACACCCGGCGGCAGGTCAGTTTCAACACTTCGTAAGTAGATATCCCACTTCTTTGGCGCGGGAGCAGTACGCCATCGATCAATTATGGTTCGCGTGAACATATTTAGGCTATATAGGCTGGCGCTTAATCATAATCCACACATTTGCCGTCACAGCAATAGTCGAGCGCACGGCGCCGTTAACGTCAAAAACTGTCATTACAGGCTTGCCTAGCTGTTCTAGAGGTATTTCCCATTCACTATACTTGTGACAAGTTTCCTGTGCCTTTCACACGTGGCGATGAATGGAGACTGCGATGATCTCTTGACGAGCAGCTTTCTCGATGCTCAACTTGCCAAATTGGGAAATAGCACCGAGCTGGAAAGATGTACGACTGCATACGAGTTCGGCGTCGCAAAGCCTTTGATAAATGTGCGAAGCAAGAGTGACAACCTGCACTGAGCACAGTGTACAGTCAGCGTTGGTAAAACCTCTTTTCAGGCCAGGTGAAAACGCCGACGATCTACGAGACACGTACAGTAAACAAAAATAGAAGATATCAATACCAAGAAAAGGGACCAAGAAATACTGAGTCATAAAGAAACGTATTGTGTACACTATATCACCGACGATCGAACCATTACAGAATTACGAAGCAACCCATAACACGCCCAAATACAGAACAAATGTTCAGAACACGAAGTGATATAGAAGCGGGAAAGAACTACCAGAATTTCAGGCAAAGTCAGTAGACGCTTAAAAGAATGTATAAATTCTAATTCGTGCATATAATCTCGGGGTTTTAATCTTTCCGTCGAAGGCAAAGTCATCGGTTATAGCTGTCAGCACGACCTTTGTCTGGATCATCGCAACTATCGACGCAGTACTGCGCGAGAGAGCAGGCAAATAATTAAGGCAGCTTTTTAAGGTGGTGGCTTTGATGAGAATTCAGAGTAAAATGGGTGCCCGCTTGACACTCATCCGAGAAGAGACTAAAGAAAGCGTCGTGTGACTAGTGAGCGGTCTAAGGGCAGTGTCGCCGAATGAACGTAAAATACAAGAAGTGTTACTGAAACGGATGCACATGGTCATCAAAAAAAAAAGTGCGCGCGAGGCAAATACGAGATAAAACGTGAACGAAAGGCTTAACAAATTTCAAAGCGTATGGAATAGCTTGATTAATTACTAATTACTCGGAAGCTTCGGACAGGGGATCTTAAAAGCGAAGCGGGAAAAACAGGGCGGAGCGGGATAAGCGAGCAAAAGCTATGGAAAGTAAGCTCACCGCATAGGATCACGGCATTAATTAGAGCGCTCTCAGTAAAACAGCACTCGCGCCACAAATTAATAATGCGACATACAGGTACCAGTTACCCGGTTCGTGGAATTAACCGGCACGCGTTTCGTAGCAAAGGAATGTGCCGAAGGCGCACATGATTAAAGCCTGCCGAGCACAGAGCCAGTTTATGCTTTGACTCCATCAACCCAAAACTTCACTAACGTAAAAGTAACAGATCATCTAGCGTGATTAGCATTACCGTAATGAATCCAAATAGCCGGAATGTGATCGGAATTGGAACTAATATCAGCTCCGTTACTGTGCTATCTTAACATCAAAGGTCACCGCTTCGCGAGCAGCAATGTCTGCGAATACATCCATACTGAGAACTGAGGAGAATATACAAGTCAGATTATCGCGAGGACATATTTGGTTTGTACAGTAGCACTTTAATAAGCGGATGAAAACTCAGAGGCTTATTCACCGCTGGACCTTCAGCAGGTATCAATCAAGGCTGTTTGGACGACGTTGACAGAAGATTATCAGTAGCTCCAAGTAATTGCGTGACGTCATTAGAAATAATATTTACTATGTGCTGTCAAGTGGGACAGGCATGATTTATCACAATGTAAAGGCCCAGAACCAGCACGTAACGCTGACAGCTATAAATATAATTTAGAAATTACACGAATTGACTTCCTGAAGTGAGTGGAGTGCTCGAAATAGATGTCACTGAAAAAAAAATGGGAGAGAGGATTTGCGCAACTGAAGAGATCATCGCCCTACGCAATCGGACGAGCTGCTGCTGTTTGTGTTGGCAAAGCTACAAGGCTGCCAGGAAGAAAATCACGCATGTAGGATACAAAAGACGCAGGCAAAGAAAAAAAATCGCTCAAACCAACAAGAGGCTGCCTCCCAAAACACACACACACACACACACACACACACACACACACACACACACACACACACACACACACACACACACACACACACACACACACACACACACACACACACACACACACACACACACACACACACCAGCAATACAATCGGTCTACACGACATGACAAGCCGTTATTAGAGAACCTGGATATTCGAGGACTGTCGTCGCCTCGGCGTCTTCCTACTCGCCAAACACTGGCTGCCCTCTTATTTCCTCGTTTAGCTTCCTTATGCGTATATAGTGCATATATCTATTCGAAATCGTGGCATTTCCAGGATATATGCTGTAAGCATACACATGCACGCATGTCGCAGCAGGGTAACTCGCAAGCGCATTTCCGCGAACTACGAAACCAAAAGTCACAGGGCTGCGCGGTACACGCAGCAGAGTCACAGCGTAAGCTGGTGGAGCGACTCAAGAGTAGCTCCAATTTGGGCACCACGCACAACAGGGACTTCGCGGCAGTCTGTTAGCCTCGTTTTGACGAGAACGATCTGACCTTGTCCGCCCAGCGTCGACGGCGAACTGCGGACTTGTAATGCTCTCTGCACAACACTCTGCTGAGCCCGATTAAGCCTTACAACTGCAACTTACATGTCGGGAGCGCCGCGCTTGCAGGCACCTTAACTAGATGGCGCCACCATACTGGCGGAGGCTCGGCAGCTCGGGAGCGCGTTGTTTGCGCGCCTCGTCTGAATCGCATATCGTCGTCTGCGCCTGTGGACGCTGCGTTTGCAGGCATCTTACCTAGATGGCGCCACCATACTGGCGGAGGCTCGAGTCGTCTCCCCCTGCGTGTTGGCCTTGTAGGGTATTTTCCGCGGCTCGATAGCAAGCGCTTGCGTGGCTCAGTGGTAGAGTATTCGGCTCCTACGCAGCGGGCGCGGGTTCGATCTCGGCGGGAATCGGGTACTTTCTTTCGTGTTTCCGGCTGATAGCGGTTACGCAGCGGACGCCGCCGCCGGCGGCATCATCGCGACCCGAAGCGGCTATTGGAATAAGTCCATAACAGCTTACGCTGTAAAAGAATAAATCCCAAATCACTCTCGACAGCAAAAGTAACCTACACGAGTACAGAAGCGAGCGTGACGCAATATACAGCGTTCACGCGGGCCTCAAGAGCCGTTTGTCCCGTTTTCCGATATAAGAACGAGAACAGTTTATTGCACAAAGCGGAACGTCCATAATCCTATTCCCATTTTACTTTTGCCATAAAAATCTGAAGCTCCATACTGGTATATCACAAAGAAAGGCGAAATGGAGTAGTGTTGACACAGGCGGAATCTGACATGAGAGCGAAGGCTTTCTCTGGGCATTGTTCTGGAAACGGCGTGAATAAATACTGAACAAAAAAGTCTTCATCCTTCCGACCTATCGACCCTTTTTAAACATAGTCGGGGAGACGCACGGCAAATAAACACATTCCGAGTCTGCATCGATATGCGACAGCACAATTTTTAGAGCGATAGCTACTACTCCAGGTAGAAAGCCAGAAAACGCCTCGTTCCGTCAATCTGACCTTCAAGCGCAGCCAAGGTCCAACTGGGACTTAGCCTGCCTAATGCATTTTGGATACGTGCGCACCTCGGGGCAACAGCAAACAATAAAATAAAGAAAAAGGTGCTAGGGCCTTCATATTTTGATATAAGACATGTATTATATGTCTGATATAAGAGATAAGATATATTACCCTCGGAAAAATGTCTTCTCAGCAATGCATTTGTGTTTAAAAGTGAAGCCGACTTTAAGGGGATCGGTGTAAGCTTGGCCTTTGCAAGCTGGTTTTTTCACATTGTCTGTTGCAGTGAAGCCTACTCAAAGAAAAATGCGATGCGAACGCACCCCGATAACGCTTGAAGGTTAACCGTCTTCATTTTTTTCACTGCTGCTACGAACGCCCAAAATATCCGTCGGTAAAAAATTTTACAACTCAGAAATGAAAGAAAACAAGGAGTTAACGCGGAAAGGTTTTAAGGAGAAAAAATATTTTCGAATCAAGGGGGCGATATTTCGTAAGAGTATCGGTCTGTGCGCAGCAAAAACAGCTTTCGTTAACGCTACGCTGACCACGTGCCGTTTTAACTATAATCATCTTGCATGTCAAAAGCAGCTTTAGTACGGTCCACGTGTTTCAGCCTTCACTTGTCTACCTAACTAAAAACCAGGTTCTTTCAATTATAGAGAGCACACTCCCTATTTTGCATGCATGCGTGTTGCTGCGACCGTGCACATAATTACACGCTAGGTGTTGTTCCGCATCGGATCGACAAATGTTGGACGTACGCAAGCAATTTATTTCGTCACAATGTCGCCATGAAGCAGTGCTTGAAGTTCCTACATTTAACCCTCACGCTAACGTCATCTGAGCTGTGCGTGTACGTTTGTGTGTGCGTGTGCGTTTGCGTGTACGTTTGTGTGTGCGTGTACGTTTGTGTGTGCGTGTACGTTTGTGTGTGCGTGTACGTTTGTGTGTGCGTGTACGCGTGCGCGTGCGTTGCGTGTGCGTGCGTTGCGTGTGCGTGCGTTGCGTGTACGTGCGTTGCGTGTACGTGCTTCATCATAATCCTATTATTCCGTATGAGTTATGAGGTTAACTGGCTCCCACTCCGCTCACGGAAGACTGAACAACTTTACAACGCGTCCTTCACAACAATTTTGAATATCATTTTTACTTAGGGTACGACATATATGGATATTCTGGGACAATACTATTAAATGGGAGGGGCCTAGAAGACTGTTAGGTTCCAATTTAGTGAACACTTAAACATAATCAGCGCAACAAACATCAAAACTTTTGTCCATCGGCAATCCATTCTGCTAAGGTAGCGCCAACCAGTAGCCAAAAGTATGTTTTAGAGGCCCACTGAACGCATCCGTTACAGTTTCCGTGAAAGCACAACGTTGTAATTGATAAGCACAAATAAAATGGCACTTCCCAGTGCACACTTCCCCCTGGATCTTTCACAATTTCATAGTTTCTTTAAATCGCCTTCAGGACAATCACTTTTAAAATATCAATACGAGTTTCCTGAACAGCCTGGCGAAGAATCATTGTTAAAGTTAATGAGTGCCTGTCGTATCGTACGAGTTCCTTTGCAGCGATTAAAGAAGCCACAGCAACGGAACGGTGCGCACTGCAGGCGAAATGAGAACGGGTAGCCATGCGGGAAAAAAAAAACCACGCCTGGTCACGCATCGGCAACAGAATCTCTCCGCTCACGAGGCATCCATCACGGAATGTCACGCGCATGTCAAGTCGAGTCGTATGTCACACGCAGACACGCCGGAACGCAAGCAAGTCGAAGGTAAATTAAGGGTTTCTGTTCAGAAAGACTGGAAAATGAAGACAAAGGAAAACCGAGCAATTACCCGTCACGCCTTGTGAAACACTCCTGCTTTTCAGAGAGCAGAAAAAGAAAAGCGAACCGAGCGAGAACCCTTGTGACAAAGGGATAAAGACGGAAGGCACCCGCTTGTGAGGCACATCGTAGCAAACAGGGACTGAGCTCGTGTACTGTTTAAAACGGGTGACGGATTGTTGAGAGCGTAGGCTCACACGAGCACCCGGCCACGACACCGACAATAAGTGGTGCAAGGAGGAGTCAAAAGACCGAATACTCCGGTTTGTTTTTGCAAGAGTCATGCACCACACCACTTCACAAAAAGATGCTGATTGTTCCACGTTGCCTCGGTCACTATTCTCTGCCGCCACTAAACCACGACGGTATAACGCAATACACCGGAAAAGTAGGGTGATAGTCTCTCGCGTGGTGCTGTTGACTACCATAGAAAAAATAGGAAGAGGAGGAGGAAGAAGTGGTGGTGGTGGTGGTGCTATCGGAAAAGGATGCAAATAAAGAAGAAAGATAGGAAGAAAAGCAAAGGGGCAAGAAGGGAGAAAGTTCTTATTTCGGGAACAAGAAAGCAAGCAAAACAAAAGAAGAACACAGCCATTTCCTTAGTGCAGCGGCAGCCGGACGCTCTCGAAGCGGCCGGAAGAGCCTATCTGGCAGCGCAAACAACGCTGGCTTCTGCAGAGATGGACGGGCGAGCCGGACTGTCCAAGGGTGGTGGAGCAAGGCGATCCGGAGAGACCGCAATCTCGGCATCGATAAGATGAGAAAGAGGGCGGTACACTCAGGGCGTCGGCAAAAGGAGGAATGCCCCGTCCAGTGGCCAGCAGCAATCACCGACGTCTAACTGAGGGCCACGCCCGCCAACCGGGCTCTCTGCCACGTTGCGAGAACGGAGAAGGAGAGACGCTCCCAAACGGCAAACAAGTGCGCCTTTCAAGCGTCCGCGGTAGCATCGACGCAGAAGACGACGTGGCTGCGCAAGCTACGGCTTGAAGAGACGCCACCACCCCGAGTGCAAACGAAAGCGAACCTCCAACGTCCGTCTCCTCAGCCGGAACGTTTGTCTAGACGCCCAAGGTCTGCTTTCCGCTCATGACGACTGCCTTGGGGCGATGCCGCCACTAAGGTGATAAGTCATAGCTAGCGGCTCCGTGCGCCGTGTGTAGATTGAGAGACCCGGATGATCCTTGCCATGGGCTCCTTACGGCACTGTAAGAAGTCAGTTTGTACAAACGACGCCATTCATACACGCAGCTCCTCTCCAGTGGAGAACCCGTGTAACTTTTTTCTGAGTTTAACGAAGTTTTTTTTTTTTAACGCAGCAAATGATGGTGATTTTTTTCTCAAGATTATTATTAAGGAGTTTTAGATTTTGCGTACGCGAAGTTAAGGGACACGAACCATCGGGGGTACCAGAAACATATATAAGGAAACTTTATTTGACAGGAAAACATTTTGAGGAGCGGCGGTTGGAGCCCCTCAGTTCAGGGCCCCACTGGCCTCTGCAGCCTGCCTGAGCTGGCTAATTAAGGACTTTTTTCCTGCAAGTCGGAACAGGCTAGCTGTGCCTCCCACTGCTCCGTTGTGTTATTATTTGGCCTATGAGGGTGCTTAATGCCCTCCCAGGTTGTACAGAAGAACGCGAAAAGGAACACAAAAGAAGCCTAAAGCTGTACAAAAGAACGCAATCAGATTGTGGCAATCAAGGCGCGCAAAGGTCCCTTTGGGTGCCGAAAGCCGTTTGCGTACAGAAACCCTTGAAGTTCCCCATTGACGTGAAACGTCTTTAAGAAGGCTCAAAGAGCTGAAACCGATGTAATGAGAACATGTTATAGCAATATTGCTTATATCTTTGCACCCATATTACCCACGGACTTTTTTTTTTTAATCGCTCTGTAGAAGGAAAGAGCCATTACTCGACTATGCATGTGTAGCGTGCGCAGATGGCGCTGTTGTCGCGCCACGCATGATGCAATCAGAGATAAATTTAGACTCGCGTGCGGCCTTCAAAGAGGCGTCCTAGCTTGGCAGTACGTTTGACCATCCGGAGGAGGAATGGTCGTGTTTGAAAGAGCTCACTATGCCATAGTAGGTATAACTGATCAAACCAAAACTTGTGTTCATCAGTAGTTGTAAGATGTGCGAATGTGCAATATGCTGCAATACTTCTGCGCTTGGTCGGCTATGCATGGCCACACTGCTGTCTGCGAGAGCCACATGAAGCAAGCTGAACGAGAAGGGGAATTGAGGGGCCCGATTATCTCTTGCCGTCATAAGGATGAAGCAAACTGGAAACACAACCTGGCCAAAGCTTAAGTTGCCTTCCATATTTTACGGGGTTTAGCATTCTAGAGCAGCGCTGGCTGCTAAGAGGTCATCGTATAGTGCAGAGCCCGGAGTCAACTCAACCCTGTGTGTCCCTTATAATGTGCACTTCAGATGGGAGCGAAGTTGAAAGGTGCGCTCATAGCACTTTTCCACTTCGACCCCATGGATCAGAATGCAGCCACTACAATCGGGATTCCTCGTCGCGGGCACGTGCTCAGTGGCACAAAGCCGCAGCCAACACTAAGCTACCATGGCGGGCGCGCATGAGTTCACTAAACTCGCAAGCACACGCTACGTACGTACGTAAAATACTTGCGTTTCGACATGGAGCGCTGCCGGTAATTACCCGAGCAAGAACTACCGATCCTAGATCCCTCTGACGGTCCAAATTTTGAAATCAGGTCACCAGAGCGCGCGAAGTTACAATGGCTCAGACTTGGGTCGACTAGGAGAGCCGACAAAAACACGAAAGTAGCCACGTGAATCATGCTCGTTGTCATGAATCATGTTCACCGTCAGCGACAAGCTTGTTGGCGAATGTATGCGTAATTCCCTGGCAAGGGCAGGATTGGGAAGGGTGTGGATACAAATGGTGGCCGTTTTGTGCGCGGGCCTCGCGCATTTGCGCATGCATTATAAATGCCGGCCGCATAAGCACTCGGTACTGCAACAACGTGCAATATGAATTTGCGCACGAAAAGCACGACAGCGAGTCCTTGATACCCATGAGAATTCACTTCGCCAGACTTTTCTTAGGGATGCCAAGATGCATCGCGTGCGTCTTCATGAGCTTCAACATGCACAGAGGAGAGAAACGTGAATGAGAGAGAGAAAAGAAAAGAGAAGGGGAAGACAGGGAAGGGTTAGCCTGTGTAAGGACCGGTTGGCTTGTGCTGCGGTAAGGGTGTTAAGGGAATGAAAGATAGAAAGATAAACGAAATAAAAAAAAATGTCACAGTTTCGCCCTAAGGGCGAAGCAATGAATGCGATAGCAACACAGCAATGTCATACGATGTAAGGTGAGCGGCTTTGGTAGCAATATAAATTGTAGTAAACATGAGCTGATTAAGTAAGCAGGTGTGCTGCGGCGTAAGTAGACCGACATGAAGAGAGACTCGATGACCACGAGAAGGCGCGTGTTAAACGGTGGTGTTTAATCTGTGTTTAAACGGTGGTGTTTAAAAACTGTCAATCAAATATTTGGACTGCAGGAGGGGTGCAGACCAGGAAACAGCGGTTAAGAAAAAGGTTAAGGAAACAGAGAGGGGTCTGTGGAAAACAGGGATGCAGACGAAATCAGCACTGGGCACATACCGAACTTTCAAGCAAGAAATTGCCAAAGAAAATATCTACGATAATTCTAGGGGAAGCTCTTTGTTGTTTGAAGCCAGGACGGGAGTATTGCGGACTAAGATGTACCGAGTCAAGTACCAAGGTATAGACACGTTGTGCTGTGCGTGTGGAGAAGAAGAGGAAACGGCTGAACACCTCATACTTTTCTGTAAGGGGCTTAACCCTACAGTGCAAGGCAACGCGGCTGATTTTTTCAAAGCATTGGGGTTTAGGGACAGTGAAGGCAAAATAGACTTTAAGCGGGTAGAAATAACCAAGCAGAGGTTATCTGATTGGTGGATAAAATTAAGGCAGGGGTGAAATTTCACCCACCACAAAGTACAAATTATGTTAATGGTCATGGCTAGGTGGCGTATGCCACCGCCCGATTTAAAGGGTTCAGCCTCATCCATCTATCCATCCATGTTGATGAGAAGCGCTTGAGGGACACACCTGTAGCACTGCACTGCCGACCCTGGCAGCATTGCATGTGTAGCGTGCGTTGGAAAATGTGGCCCGACTATTACTAGCTGAATGAACAAGCGTGGTGTGAGCGCGCACAAACAAACATGAATAGATCACACTGAATGACTGCAGACAACGACTGTCAAAACGCTGGCAGCAAGCCCATACGCTGCAGCGGGCGAAGGTACGTGCGGTCTATCGCTTCAACAGAAACTGAGCGGCGAATGCACAGTGCATAAAGGTCAGAGCCGTGTGGAGATAAGAGACGGTGCGGTTGAGCGACGAGCGCGGTTGTTGGCAGAGAAGTAACAGCGGTCACCAATTTTTCGTTACCATATGAGCCAATGATGTATGTCAGTGTGTATAACAGTTTAGCCAGACGGGGTAGCCACATCAACTTGTAACGCAACAGAAACCACTGCAATAGATTCATCAATAAATCAATCGACCTGTGTAGACGTCCCGAGCTGAAGCACGGCGAATATAACGAAGAACTTGGAGAAGAAGCTAAGGACTCCGCAACGAGCGAAGGAGCCCAAGCTAGTTGGCGAAACCTTAAGCTGCAGGAAGGCGGCGGTGATGGATTGCAGAGCAAACGGTTGTTGTTGATGTTCAGTTGAGATTAAAAGAGGTTGGGGTTGGTCATGAGATGTGTACAGTACTGTCGGTCGTGTAGTTCCGTAATGGAATGTGTTGCAAGGGAAGGAAGAAGGAGCTAGTCGATAACGTAAGAGGATTAGGTGCTATGAGGGAGGATTTGGAAATTAGCTGGCACAGGATGAAGTTGGCCGGCGGAAAACATGGGCAATCGGAGATCATTGGGAGTAGTCTCCTTGCAGTTGACATAAAATAGGCTAACGACGATAACGAAAGGTTTGACGAGCACTAACACGCAGCTCACCTTGCTCCAAGATGTGTAAATTAAGATAAAACTGCGCCACTCGTTCTAGGTGGCGAAACACCAACACGTGGTCAAACAGAAAGCAGTAAGTGTTGCGACTCCTGCAAGAATTCTCCAGGCAACAACCGCTAAGCGTTCGGCTCTGGGAACACTTCAGCGAGAATGTTACAAATATAGACAAGACACGTGAATGTGTTTACACGCCAAATTCACTGTAGAGTGCAGCCAAGGATACGCGCACGGAGTGTGTTCGCGTTCTTGGTGGATTGCCCGATCGACGAAGCAAGCACTCAGACACGCACCTCTACACATGCAGCCTTGGCTGCCGTCCAGAATCATTTTTTTACACGCAATGGAGTCGGAGTGTGCTTCGGCTCTATGTACGAGGTCTTCTCGAGAGTTTTTTCGCGCGTCCGTCGCCTTTACATGTTACAGGTGAATTAAAAACACTTGTATACATTCGAGCAACATTCGAAGTGGCTATCATCGGCAACCGCACGAATGCTGGTGCCTTTGTAATGGGAGCTCAGATGTATGCAGCGTGCTCTCGACCATTAGTCATACTACACCCTAGACGATATTTACACACTTTGGATTTTGTCTGTTACACATAGAATAATGGTCTTCTATCTTGAGTGCATTTTTTTTTTCATTAAAATTCTGCGCTCGCTATTTTCCTGTCGGAAACGCCATGTCGTGTTGATGCGGGCCGTACCGGGAGCGCAACATTAAGGAAATGAAATGCACGCAAGATAGATAACGATTATTGTTTGAGGACAACATAAGCCTTCAAAAAAGTGTGAATTGCTCTTAAGAGCGTTTACAAAACAGCATACGCAAATTGAAGCCAGATGCACAATAGCGTAGCTTTGATTTCTTTCTATAGCGTTCCATAATTCATGGCATCGTGGAAAAATGATCATTTCACGCAGATAAGCAATATCACGGGGTCAGCACGTCAGCTTAGGAGCTTAGGTTATCTATCGGCTATAGTGCGGAAAAACTAGCCTTATTATTTGTTTCGAAAATGCACCAGCAAACACCGCATAGATAGAATAGGCAAATCCGGCAGTCGTCTTATCAGTACACTAAACCACAAATAAGTTTTATCAGGAGACTCTCGCCCTAATTAGACGCATTGCCGCACCCTATGAGGTTCACTTCTCGCGCATACGTGCCATTAACAACGCGCAAAAGTAAATAAGTAACGGCGAGCAGTCGGACCACTTGCAACCAGAGATCGCGCCGAAACCAGAACGCGGCGAGATTAGAGCGAGTCTTTTTGAAATGTTCCTTCTTTTACAACAAATAACGCCGCCGGTGTACAGAGCAGCAGTCCGACACAGCGGCGGCAAGAATAAAGAGAACAGGGCTAATGGGCAAAGGTCACGGTGCAGGAAAGATTACAATGTGGAAGGGCGAACAAGCGGCTGAGAGACACTAAGAGCAACTCACGATAGCCGGTATTAAGAAGGATGAGGAGAGAAAGAGAGAAGGCAGGGATGTTAATCTGAAATGCGTCTGGTTGGCTACCCTACTCTGGGGGCGGGAAAGAGGGAATAGAAAGATGAGATAGAGAAAGAGAGGAAAGGGGAGGGGGATGATGTTAGGGGCTTCCTATCTAAATACATGGGGAAGGAGAAATCGTTTTTCTCGGCAACCACTGCACCAAATTTGATGAGGTTTGTTGCATATTTAAAAGAAAGAGTTAAAATCTAGTGACTGGTGGTTGCTAATTTTCGATATAGGTCGTCAACTGTTTAAAAAAAAATTGACACAAATCGTAAGTTTTCAGAAAATGAAACTACCAAGTGTACAACTCTGAACTCAGCAATGATGAATGATATCACGATTCTGTAAATTGCACCTAATAATACATCTCAAGCGGGTAAAATTTATATATTATACATGGCTCTCAACTAGACCACTAATTTGTGAGTAGAACATTTGCAAAACCCTTGTAAACAATGTAACAAATTCACGTGAGATATATATTGACATATGAAATTTGTCCACTTTGGATGCTATAAGGGACGCACTTCACAGAACTGCGATATCTGTTCTAGGTGCAGTGCTACAAATTTGTAAACTTCGTGGTTGTATTTTTTTTTTGGTTAATAATAGAACAACATTAATCACAGCCGTGGCCACAGAACGTTCGAAGGAAAAATATAAGGAAAGCGAGTGTTAACTAATAAATTTAAATTACACGGTCTATTTACGAGAACTACTTAAGACAGGTGATCATTCAGGCTTCATGACATGTTTACCACTAAAGAAGTACGAGGACAACGAAAGAAACACAAACAGCGACACGGGCGGTAATTCCAACTACTTTATCCAGGACAAATACACAGGTATCTGTCTAACACAGATTTCATTCGCACAAACATTTCACATGCGCTGTATGCAACGACGAGTTGCATACAGTTGCATACATGTATATATACCCTAACGAGGCAACCTTTTGTCAAAGCAGCTGATCTACATATCATAAAACCCAATAGAAATGACCCTGATATATTCTGAACCTGTATTCTTGATGTAACTCGCTTCGATTAGTTCGCGTTCAGTCTGGTCATTCAGGCTCACTCGACCTTTAACAGAGTGCGGGTCTGGACTACAGCCTGTGAGTAGAAATTTCCGTCGTGTGCTTTGCTTCTTCCCTCTGTTGCTATCGTCGCTCCATTTTAGCCGACATCTCTGCTGTTTTTTTTTTTTAATTTTTCATTAAACTTTTCTCTCTTCCGTCAAGTAAGACAGTATCACCGAATTGCATGATCAAAATAAAACTTCAGTAATACAACGGGGGCCAACTTTTCTTACGCCCCCCCCCCCCCCCTCCACACACACACACACACGCAAAAATAAAATTAAAAAAAAAACTCTCTAAAAGACAGCGCCAGTAAAGCGACGCAACCACGCAGCGCTCACTGGTTGCGCTAACGAGATCCGATTAGGTTGTAGTGAACCGGAACTTAGGAGAGAAGGCTGTAATCCTGCTTTCCGGAGTGTCTCTTAATGCCATTGTAATGTGCGTATAGAATTCGCGTTTCGGTTGAGCGGGTTCTCGTCTCCAGGTTGCATGGGCTTTTACAAGATTCAATCACACGGTTTAACTGAATGAAGTGCGGATGAGACGAAAGATTTCGCTGTGCGCACGGTGACGATGTTAAGAAAGCGTGACGTCCGCTCCGGTCGCGTCCAGTAATCGGCTTATCTCCCGGTGTAGGAAGCAGTTGTCCTTGCCATTAGGAGACTATGGCATTGCGCTGTTAAGCTCGACGTCGCGGGTGGCCACTGCGGCCGCATTTTGATGGGGGCGAAATGCAAGAACGCCTGTGCACTTGGATTTAGGTGCGCGTTAAAGAACCCTAGGTGGTCAAAATTAACCCGGTGTCGCCCACTGCGCGTGTCGCATAATCAGATCGCGGTTCTGGCACGTGGAAGTCCCAGAATTAATAGATGAAATAATTTACCACTCGGTAACTCAAACCTGACACCTGTTTAATCTTGAAATGAAGGAAGCAGTCAGGAAACAAAAAAAGAAATAGGAAAGACGAGGAAAGGAGACCAGGATAAAAATGGCCCGGAAATATTTTCGCACTACCCTTTCTGCCTTTAGCCCAGTTGATCCAATATCCAGTAAGCTTAACACGTGTGGCTCCCAAAGTGATCCGGAGTCGTTCATGTCGACATACTGTCATTTACAGGTATAGATATCTCGGCTTCCCCGCCTCGATAAAAACAGAAAGAAGATCGGTAACTAGCGGCAGTGTTGGTAACTTTCTTTTAGACAATGTCGCCAAGTCGCCACCCGAAATACTGAATTTTTAAAGAAACACGATAAAGTGATGATGATGAACTGCTCAAAATGTATATATTTTGCTTTATTTTAGTTGTTTCTGAACGTCTCCCACGTTTGTTCAGTTTTTTTTCTGAAACTATAGCTATAAATTACCTTATGCGGTGACGAGCTCCGAAAACAACCCCCGATTTTCTAAAACGGTATCGGATCTCAAGGTTCTTTTTTCCTAGCAAAGCAGTATTGGTGCACCCAGATGACTCACTAGTCAGTTCTTCGGTGTATCCTTAGAAGAAGCGATAAATGGAAGCGCATGCATTTTATGTGGGACAAAATGGGGAAAAGGCGTTAAACTTAGCCAAAGCACCGTGAGGAATTTTACCAGGGTAACCCAATGGCTGTTTATGTCGCTGCAAAAATTCACGAATACAGTCGCTAAGATTCCAAAAAGAAAAAGCTTGCTGTTAAGGTGACTAAATTTTTGCTAAATTTAGCGACTTTCTCATTACGTTACCAACACTAAATTTCGTGGCAGAAGTTTTCAGAATACGCAGGAAATATCCCTGCCGTTACATTTCGTTTACCAGCAGCACGGTGCCTCCACGTATACCTTACACCTTCCCTTTCACTCGTTGTAAAGAGCGCGTTTACGACGTGAGTAGGCGAAGTGCCTCGCGTGATCGGTAGGGTCGGCACGTACTCCTCAAAACGTCAAAGAAGGAAATAAGACAGATAGAAACGAATAAGAAAACGCAAGACAGACTAAGAACGATACAAAGTGACGATGCGGGGCAAACGAAGGAGAGAAAGAGCAATAGGACGAAGAAAACACGTGCTTGAAACAGGGAGGTCCCGTTGAGAAAGGAAACAAGGCAACTGTGGCATAAATAAGAAGAGGTAAACAGAATCGGGAAGCGCCATACAAATACTAGCAGCAAACGACGTTCCGTGCAGCGAAGGAGTAAACACGATGAAAACTGCCGGCGGAGAAACGAAGAGACACACACGTACGGCTAATTGCTACCGGCGTTTAATTACGAGGCAAGCTACTTCGCCTGCGGCGGCTGGAGTGATTGCCTTCTGGGTGCGCACATGTGAGCGAACGCAGTCCGAACGGTTCCCGACGGACAACGGACCGAAGTAGTCGGAACAAGTGCGGAGCGGTATGCGTGGAACCTCATCAGAGCAAAAAAAAAACATACGCGGGATGCATAGGCGGCTTCTGTGCATAACCTCGGTAACTGATCGCGGTAATCTGATACTCCGGCACCAACCGGACCACGTATTAAAGCATAAAGTTTTCTCCGAAGAAATAACATTTTAAAGCATCTATGTCGCCGAAGATTCCTCCAAATGTCTAACTTTACATCGGTAAACTGTGATCAAGGTACGTAAAGCGAAACAATATTAAAGAGCAGATGGTAGATTTTTTTTACGAATGCTATCCCTATACCACCTTTCCCCCGTGCAGGGTAGCAAATCGGACGTGCGTCTGGTTAGCTCCCTTGCCTTTCCTGTCTTATATTTCTCTCTCTCTGTCTCTCTCTCTCTCTCTCTAAGGTATGGCGTAGTAGGTCAGGATTGAACACCCGAAATTTCTAACCTCTGCATTTTGCTTGTCCAATGGCATATCTTACGGTTGAGACGCAAGGCATAGCTGTGTAAGATGTTAGCGATTCCTTGCTTAATCAAACAGCACTGGTACGCAATAGCAGGTTTTCGAAGACATGATCAGTTTTCTAGGGTTCATTAGAGCTTTCGGGCTTGAGATATTCAACCCGATAGCGTAGCAAAATGTGATTTAATTAAGGTTTTCCGAGTCTGAAAAAAAAAAACGGAAATCATTAAGCCCAAACAAACCCTTGATTTACGCAACGGAAAGTGGCAGTCAGTGTACGGTTCCCGGGAATTACACCGCAATCAAGGCGTGACATTAACAAATCGATGCAATTCGTTGGTGTCTTCTCGTTCCCCTCCAAATAGCTAGTACTGTTGCCTTTAGCTTACAAGGCGCGCATTGCAGGGCAAGAAAGACGAACAGAAAAAGAAAAAAAGAGTGAAACATACAAAGTAAACAAACATTTTAGCCGCCGCGCGATGAATGGCCTCTAATTATAACGTAGACCGTACGCGAGCGCAAAGTCACGCCCCTGCAGTGCTTGCTGCTATCGACCAATGACAGCGCCCGTATCGATGCGCAAACATAGGCACTTGGCGTTGTAGGTGTACCCTGAAAGCACTGTCTGTTGATGCAGGAAGAATCTATCGAAATGGAACGACGAGCGCAAATGACTGGCTCTATTCGGCGGTAATATACGTACAGTGTTACTTGAATGCGAAGTTATCAAATAACTTTCCTGTAATGCACTGGTAAGGCTATATAATAGGATTTAGATTCGATGAAGCAGAAAAATTGAAATGTGCCTTCACTAGACGAGATCACCCAGCACAGTAAGGCATACACACGAGACATACGTGCTTTCATGGTGAATGACATTCTATATTACATGTAAAAACACAGTTTGCTGCGAGGGACGCATTATAGGTATGCCCTGGGTTTATTTCGACCACGTGGGGTTGCTTTTCGGTTACCTAAATCTAAGCACAGTATCGTTTTTCGCATTCTGCCACTATCGTAACGCGAACGCTGCGGCAGGAAATAGAAACCACAACCTCGCGTTGAGGCAGTAGCTGGGGAACGGTTTCAATCATGCTTTGCAGCCTAATGCGAGTAGTGAGAACTCAAATACCTAAAAAGAAAGCAGAAGGTACGTAGAACACAATATCATTCTTTATTTAGTGGTCGCCTTGAATGTCAGCTGTTGCCTAGGTCTCTCAGCGACAAGAGATTGAATGGTGGAAGGAGGCAAAACGTAAGAATAATTAAACGTCGAAGTTAATTTCCAGATGGGTGGCACAAGAATGCGATGCGCCGCTAGAGGGCTAACAAAGAAAGCCTTAAGGACTCCTTTGGACTCCTCTACCAACATAATAATAATAAAAAAGTTTGTTCATACGCGCAGAACAAGAACGCAGCCTAGTCGAATACTTAATTTATCACGAGAACGAAAAGAAAAAGTAGTAAACGACCTTAACGACAAGCCCAAAGTCCCCGCGGTCCTTTCAGGCGTGCACCGACGACAGTTTCCCGGGAAAACGAACGCAACGAAGATCAAAGATGGCGCGGGTTCCCTGAGCCGGGGATGGGAAGGCCGCGTGGGAGCCAATTAGCGCCCATTCCTGACATGCGTTAAGACACGACCGAGCAGATAAGACCAGCAGCGTGCAGGAGCTTCGCCGCACGGCGCACAGATTATAAGCGGGCCTTCAGTGAATATTCAGACCATCTTTATTTTATTCAGATTGAGCCATCACCATCGGCCATCAGCGTGTCATTAGGCCCCCAACGCGGTGGATGGCGCAGCGTACCCCCATATCGACGAACCAGGAACCCCGAATGCGCCCGCTTCGCAATGTGCTGCCCCCGTGTCCCAAAGCAAAGGGCCTCGCCACGCCGAACAATGACGCAAGCGTCGTTGGCCCGTTCGCCCCTGCTCTCACAGAAACGATGTGGCGCAGGAGATTGGCCAATACGTTCTGCCGTCCATTTAAGCGACGCTTGGCGTGGGCTGGAAAGATGAAACGGACGTGCTCGTTGCCGGCCTTTTCAAGAACATCGGTGTTACTTGGAAGCGGGTAATGGGGGCGCGCGATTTCCGCGCACCGGGATCAGAGCACGCCAGGGTGGTGGGTCTTTCACGTCGACCTCTTCTTTTGTATGGTTTGACACGTTTATTTAGTTACCAACTGCGACATACCTAACTGTTCACGAAAACGTCGCGCTAGCAAAAAAAAAAAAAAAAGAAAAAGAAACGTCCGGTACAGATACTGTAGAAAACAGCAATTTAAGTTAACTTTACTAGCTCCTCTTCAATGTGGTGTACAGGTAAAAATTAACGTAGTAGTTGTACAGACGGAAATATTGGGCACTGAACCTTGCAATGTACTTGTCAAGCGACGAGGTTCACTATATTAAATTAAATTACGGGATTTTACGTGCCAAAACCAGCATCCTATTATGAGACACCCCGTAGTAGGGACTCCGGATTAATTTGGGCCACCTGGGGGTCTTTAACGTGCACCTAAACCTAAGTACACGGCTGTTTTCTGCACTTCGCCCCCATCGAAATGCGGCCGCCGTGGCCGGGATTCGATCCCGCGACCTCGTGCTCAGCAGCCCAACACCATAGCCCCTGAGCAACCACGGCGGGTTCGGGGTTCACTATATGATCAATACCCTTATTTGACATGCGCTCCAACCGCATGTTCATCGCCACGGTAAGCCATGAGGTAGGTGTCACTCAAGAGGATACCCTTAAGCACGCTGCAGCATGCAACTTTGTATCCTCACAATGACGACACGGCTATATTACACGACACAGCAGACATCTTTAAGTTCAGTAGGATAATTATGTAGTTTTGATTCAATTAAGGTCAATTTACGTAACGTGGTTTACAGCAGCGAAGAGTACTTGGAACGTTCAAGACTCACGCTGGCGACGAAAATGCACCATTCAGCAGCACCGCACAATATAGGCGAGTAGGCTTACCTGCAAAAAACAAAGAAGAGCAAAGAACATTAGCGATGAATCCAAGTATAATAAAATATATGCTAACCCGTTACAAACCTGCATGGTGTTAGAATTAAATTAGTCACGCACAAAGCCGCATAAAATTTTGTCTTAGTGTGATCAAACATGTTCGCATGGAAGCGTACAACGCAACTGCCCTATAGTGGATGCAAAAACACAGTGGAGCAAGAACACAGGAGAATGAATGTTTTTTTTTCCTATACAACCGCACTGCCATGCGCCACGCAAGAATGTGGCCACACGCATTCCTGATCAGTACTTCTGAATAAAAAATAAAAGAGAAAAATACATTAAAAGTAAACATGAGAAGGAAGAGGTGCGGTGGCCGAATCTAACGCGCATTGAGCTCTGCGGGCCAAAAATCGAGTCATAGCAGTAACGCACTAAATGAATAGCATCCCACACGTATAGAGATGCCTTATAGGAATACGAGCGACACGGTGAAGCCGGGACTGCTTGCCCAGGGCTCACAGAGAGATCAAATACCAAAGCAAAGATGGGCGCCCGCAGCTCAGAGCGAGACAAATAGCGGCGACGCGACGTCATACGTCGTCCTCGGACTATCTCTAACGAGCCATATTGAAGCCTGGTGGGGATAGCCCTGAGCCAACTCCTAATCCAGACAGATTATCACTCGCGGCAGTCTCCACTTCGCAAACACGTCGAGTGCAGCCGAGAAGGAATGCGGGCACACACACATAGGAGAGAGAAATAAGATTAAGCAGATATCTGTGTACATTTCCATTATCACCGCCTCTCGATACTTTCTCATTTTCTCCCCAATCCCATTTCATGTTATTATTCACACGGCACCATCACAGTACCCAGTCTGGTAGGCGTGTGTGTATTCGCACGGCTCGAAACGCATCTATCTCTATGGTATCGTTTGCAGAATAATGAAGACGGATTTCACGCGACTCCAGGGAGGAGGCGAGAGGGAAAACAGAAAGAACGACGAGAGGTAAGGATAGGAACTATACTTAATTAATGGCGCTGTTTTCGGGAGCTCAGACATAACAGGGGCTTCACGCCCAAACGACCTTAAAAAAATGAACAATATGTACCGCGCCGGGGCCAGTGCCATCTGGTTTGGTTCTGGATAGTATTAAAGGCTGCATATGCGCCGAGCCTGTTCACATGGCATCTGTCAGAGACTGCCACATAAACTTGCGCAACAGTCACGTAGTTCTAGTTAAAGCTCGCAGAAGCACTATACGGCAATTAGATTAGGTTCAGACGTGAAGGTCAAGGCAAGCAAGTGGAAATGGCACGCCGAGGAAACAGCAAACGTAAGCGACGTAAGTGAGAAAAACTTTATTGAATAAAACAAAATTTGAGGTCCCGTGGTTAAGGGTCCTAGTTCAGGGCTCCACTGGCGCGAGCGAGCCCTGCGCTCTGCCGCTTGGATGCTTAGTACGCGAGCTAGCCGGTCCGCCCTTGTTACCCTCCATGCCCTCGTGTGCGGAGCAACAAGTGAGGTTGTGGAATCCAGTAATTTGATTCCCTAGAATTTTGAGTACTAAACGCGGCACCATCCCGGAGAGGTACAGGCGACGGGCGGTTTGCGAGTCCGTGAGTATGGCCGCAGATATGACCCTCTTCTCCGCGTCTCTCATTGCAAGTGCAATCGCTGCGGTTTCTGCCTTACTGACAGATTTTGCCCTGACCAATGCCGCTAACACGCGATTTTGGTTCGTAGCTACCACTATATACTTGTCCCTGCCCGTCTAACTCGCGTCCATGTGGTTACACGTCCGGTTGCGCTCTAAATCTCCGGTATACAAGGCTATTGCTCGTGCCTTTCAGCACCCCGCATGATGCCTCAGACTATGTTTTGCAATTGAGGACACCACTATGTGCTGCTTGGCTTTCCGAGTCATGTGCACTGTCTCTTTTGTACTCAACTGCGGGCGGAGTGCAAAGCTGAGTTTGGTTATTATGGCGCGACCTTGCGTTGTTGCGAACACGTTGTTGCGACGTAAGTGAATTTCGCAGACAATTTGTATCAGAAAAGAATGCCGAAAAACGGTAAGGTATGCCTTTTACGACCCATGTGAGCTAGTATAGTACGAAAATTTGCCCGTATTCGCACGTTTATTTACCAGCAAAGATTGCAGCTTCATTAGCAATTCTGCGCACAAGCCCAGAATAGTTAAGGCAAAGGAGAGCAGTTAAGCATGTGGCACGTATGTGAGCGTTTGCAAATGTTGGTTCATTTTATAAATAACTTGACCTCCTTGTGAACTACCGCATAAACTAGGAATGGTGTCCTTCGTGTCGAGCGCTAAAGGGAGAATAAAATGAATAGGCAAGGAGTTTAACATCGAGAAAGGGGGAGCAATCGGAGCGCTAGGTGAAGCTCGTACTGACGATTACAGTATACTGTCGCGCAATTATTTAGGCCGCTCAAACTGGCCAGCTTGTCTAGCATGGTGGACAGCGCTGCTTTTGTAGGCTAAAACGAGCGCGCCTACATAAAGGTGTCCGATCGTTTAACCGCACCAAAGAATGTCATATTGGGCTACCGGCCATCGAATGCGGAAGCAGTAAGCATTCGTAAATGCTATACTTAAGAGTCATATGTACATATAGGCGACACACAACAGTTGAGTAACGCCACGGTAGGCTACAGATGGAAGGCCTGCCTCCATGTAGTACTCTGCGTTGGTAGTAGACCTGGAGTAGACCCTTTCATCGCACAGCGACTTGAAAACTCATCGGATGTTCGGGTAGCCTCGTGCGTGCGCAGGCTACCACTTCAACATTGACGGTATCTAGGACGCGTCACGCGATGGTTCTGCCGCGCGGGTAACGCGGACTTGCGGCCAAAAAAACAGGTTTGCTGCTGCCGGCGCGGGGTCGTAATTCAGAGGCCGCCAGCGGCCTGGGCACGTCTATTGGCTACGCCCCGAAATTCCTCGTAAAGCTTGAGCATCGTCGAGGTTTCGGCGAGCGCGATCGAACGCAGGCGCCGATTACGCGCGCCGCCGAGCGCTTTTATGGCCTCGACGCCGCTGCTGCTGCTGCTGCGCGGTTTCCGGCGTTCAACACGCCGGTGAGATTTTTCTGCAGCCCCTCTTTGGCTGCGTCGACCGTTTCCGGTGAAGAAGGCGAAGGGGATTCGCAATGAAAGTAAATTACGGGGGCTCCGGTGTTCTATAAGCGCCCTTTATGTGCCGGCTTGTTCGCGAGGGATGTCGTTATATAGACAGCACCCGGCGTTTGCTTGTCTTGTTACCCTCATTGCGCAGGAACTGGCGTTTTCAGAGACAGATTTAGATGAATTCGGTTGTCACAAGCGTACCGACCAATGTGCGACCCATTGCGTTCGTTGCGAAGTATGAAGGTGCATAACTGGGGCACGATCACAAGGATCACAATCAAGGGCGGAGACAACGAAAAAGACGATGTCTGACACTTTGCTGCCGTGTGGGCCAGTTGTCCTGTGTGCCTGATGTCGTGAGCTCATTGGCAATTCTGCAACTCACCCGAAGAATATATTGATTTTCTTAATCACTGCGGTGTTCTAAAGGTCAGGTCATTATCTGTACATTCGTTGCAAATGTGCAGTACACGACACGAATCGAGCTCTCACTTATGTTCCATACACCGTAAGTGACTCTTTCTAATTTGATACGCTCCCTGACTCCGTGTATTCGTTCAATCGTTTACATGGTTCCTACAAACGCTGTTGTGAAACGGTGGACTCAAACATTCCAGAAGACAAATTTAGACGACGTTGAACATAAGTATGTAAAGAAGATCCTTTTTTCATTGTTTCTTCTTTATTAATAGCAGAAAAATGGAATGACAGGCTAAATTGAAGCCGGCTATGTAAACACAGTCAAGAAAGTAAATCTGCTGATTTACATAGAACGTGCACACAAGCACTTAGAAACACAAAGAGTTTACATAATAAAAAACAAATGTGAACAAGAAAAGAAAAGAAACAAGAAAAGGCGGGAGGAGTGTCCAAAGTATAAATGTTCATGTCCACTGTGCAATAAATACCGCTACCCTTCCCCCAGTGCCGGGCAGCAAACCAGAATCTTTTCAGGTTATCTTCCCTGCCTTTCCCACCCCGTTTCTCTCCCTCTCTCCTATTTTAAGCGCAGCACACGAATGTCATCATTGAAGTAATCTTGACATCAAACAGTCAATACACATAGAGTTCATACGAATCTACAAATCAAGTTTTTCATTTTCAGAAGCAAATCCATATATATGTCGATGGCACAGGGGGATGCGTATTACCATGCAGATCAAGAGTACGAAATTGCATCCCTTTCGCACTCCTATGGAAATAGTGATTCGGAAGCCTTGACAGGTGCGGTGCATGGGGGATGCTCCATACCATAACGTGTTAACGCATCAACATAATTCTGGAGTGGAAATTACGAGAGGTGCTGCGGCACTGAATAACTCAATATGACTGTCTGAGTTCCTGCGTATCACAGCGTATACGCTCTGATACGCAGTAACTCAGACAGTCATGTTGATCAGCTCACGCCAACTTAATATTATGCGTCAGAAAAGCAAGCAAGGTATAGGAATGCCCTCTAGATGGTGACTGCGTGACCACCAGACAGTACAACTTATGCGCTTAAGAAATCTCACGTTTGAAGAAAGGTGCCAGAGCAAGCGAAGAGGATGAATAAAATGGTTCTCTAAAATGTATTTAGTCCCGACTAGGAAAGAAGTGCAAGAGAATCGCGGACGACAATGCGAGCGGTGATTGAGAGGGGATATTGTAGAGGGCGCCACCAGGCAGCGAGGCAGGCCTGTATTCCGTCCTGATTATCGTAGACTTCCTGCACTTTTCGCCTCAGCGCTGTAGAAGACGTCGGGGAAGGCTAACCACGACAGTCAGCAAACGTTAAACTCGGGCGCGAATCGCCAACCGCTGAAAACAATAACAGCAGGACAACACAAAGCTGCAGGTATAGCGAAAGCTATGGTAAAGATAATGCCGACTACTCGACGCGATGCACCGTGTCGATGTGTCCGCGTGTCACCACCACTGGCTGTCCTCCAGGCGACGTCTTCTTGTGGAGCGCGGAGGGACGTGGAAAAAAGAACGGAGACTGCCGGACACCTTCCCGTGTGGGGCAAAAGAAACAAAAAGCACGAACAAGTACGATGGACGACGAAGCGCGGAGACGAGTATGCATTATTCATGACGGGAAATCAGGACTCATTGATTCGGTTCCATCGGACGGACTTGGCGCACGACAAGCAGGCACGCCACACTGCCACCCGATTTCCTTCCAAGCCTCTCGCGATTCCACTCGATGGAGGAACACAGCGAGCAGGCGCGCGGGAGGCAGAAGGAAGCTGTGAAGGAAGAGCCGCGCGAAGGTTTTCTTTCCGGGGCGATGTTTCATCGATCGTTTTTGTCAAAGGCTGCCTGGAGGCTGTATGACCGTCCTCCAGCCGCAAGCGTATACGGTAATGTCGTTGACAAATGGAACGCGAGCGGCGCGATTCAAATACGAGAACAATTGCAAGATTGCCTGAGAGAGGAGTGAAAATAACAGCGCTGTTTATTTTAACTTTGTCGTGCCTTATGCGGCTCTTCGTAAACGGCAAACAAACAGCGCGGTTATCCGCGTGAACCGAGATTCTTGTTGCTTTTCGTAAGTGCGACATCCGCAATGACGTAATAAAGACACGTTCTAACAAAAAGAAACAGACCAAAAAGAAATAAAAATTACACCATCTTCCCGTAGGTGAACCCTGAGTAGTATGCGAAGCAGCTATGGGGTCGACACAAGGTAGTTTTATCAGCTGTATAAACTTGGACATGCAGCAGCACCAGCAACGCGCAGAACTGTTGTCGACTACGTCGGCGTTTTGCCCGCGTTCGCACCGAACGCGCGCGACGTTGGTGACTGTTGCCGGTGCCTCTGGGGCGCCGACCGTCGCGCCTCTAACCTAAGCTGCTTCGCATTATCGCGCGCGGAGCCGCAGGTGTTGCCTATTCGTTGCGCAATCCGGTGAGGAGAGGAGGAATGCCGAGAGGAGAGGAGATGAGACAAGGAGAGGAGGGGAGGAAGGATGCGCATGCGCAGTGCGGGTGTGGACGCACGGCGGATAGATGGATGGAGGGAGTGACATAGCCCCGACCATAAGCTGCTTCGCATCTAAAAGTGGACACAAGCCGCGATGCGAGGGATCGACAAAAGCCATTATTAACGTTCCCCCCGTTTCTATCGCCAAATTTTAAACTTTTAAATTGTGGGGTTTAAGTTCCTGAAACTGCACAGTGGATTATGAGGGTCTCAGACGGCTCCGCATTAATTTTGACCACTTGGCTTCTTTAACGCGCATCCAAAGCACGCGGAAGGCATCGAACCCTCAGACGCCCAGTGCTACAGCCACTTGGCCACCGAGGCGGGTCTCACCGAATCTTTCAAGATTAACTGTGTATATCATGCCGTTCCCATTGAAATGTCCATCGAGGTTCCGAAACTGACGAAACGAGCGAATATAAACACTAGACCTGCTGTTCGCAGACCAGAAACACCAAAGAATCGAGGTGCCATTTTGCAGGCAAAATCCGGGGATCTTGCGTTAGCACCAAGGTGGACGAACGGTCTACCCGTCTCTTTTGAAGGATAGTGATGCGCGTCATCTCCACACCCGGATGCCGCGGCGTCTACGTGAACGCGGGCGAAAAGCGGCTCACGCCCCTCGTGGGCCGATGGGTGCTGTCGGCCATTGTTCTCAACGTGAGCTGTCCGGAACGACCGCAATGACGGGGCGGTTCCTTCTTGATCGGTCACGCATTTTGACCGGGGTGGTTAACCGGAACTTTCCGTGGGTGCAGCCGGCTCACTCAGCCGCTGCAAAACGAGCGAGCACTCAAAAAAGAGTTCACCTACACTGGTCGAGTGATGGTTTCTTGTAGTCGAGTGATGGTTCAGCGTAGTTGTTGAAAAACAGTAGCCTGACGCTGGGATAAGCACTGGATCTTCACTTACCCTCACTAAACGTGAATGCGCAGGTATAGACAACATCATCAGAAGGAACACAGATGCCATACAGGAGGGTAGCTCCAACTGATTCATTAGAAATGACGGTAACCCGCCGTGGTTGCTTAGCGGATTTGGCGTTGTGCTGCTATAAGCTCGAGGTCGCGGGGGCCACGGCGGCCGCATTTCAATGGGTGAGGTTAAATAACCCCAGGTGGTCGAAATTGATTCGCATTCCCCCACAACGGCGTGCCTCAATACGATCGTGGTTTTGGCACATAAGACCCCAGAATTTCAGAAATGTCGATATACACATAGTATATGTACAGAGCGGTATGATACATGTGAGCTCGTGTCCTACACCCCTCAAGAAAACGCAGTTATCTTAAAGATGTAACTATTAACGCCTCGCTAACGCACACATCTTTTTCATCGTTCATATATGTATATTGGCCACGGGACGTGGTAATGCGTCTTCTTCAGCTTAGCCTCCATCAGAAGCCGCATAAGATCGTCAGACAGGAAGCCAGATAATATAAACGCGTAGAGTTGTATAAATGAATAAAATTACTTGTGAATTGTACGAGAACACATACAGAAATTCGCACTTTTATAGCCGAGTGGACGAACGCAAGTACACTTACGTAGCATACTAAATAACTACTTAACAGAATATGACAAGTTTAGACTTGCATGGCAAATGTGTCATCTGTGCATTGTGCCTTCTTTATTAGTGGTCATAAAATGTACTATAAGTGTAAGATATTAAAATTTTCTAACAAACTTCTCGAAGCTAGAATTGCGCTTTTTATTTCGAATATGTATTATTTCCGGCAGTAAAAACATGAGGAGCACACTTTGAAAAAACACGCCGACAGCAAACTACCGCTTGCGTAATAATTAGGACAGCAGTATTTTCACCTTCAAGGGCCGAGAGCGCAGGTTCTTATGCGATTATACGTCATCCAGGCAGCTGGCAACGTAGAGGCCGTGCGGGCATATGGAATTATACACGCAGCCCATGTACTGTACCGCAGCAGCTATATGGCATAGACGCCTTATGGCCACCGGTGCAACGAGACGCGAAGAGGAAATTACATACGAAAACGGCCACGAAAAATGTGCAACCGTAACTTTCGGGACATTGGATAGGCTACACGCCGTTTCGAGAGATGCTTCTTTTCTTACTCCAGCATGTTCAGGTTTAGATAAAGAAAAAGGGGCGCGCGAGAAGCGCGAAACAGACATGCAGAACGAATTACGATGGCTGTAGTGCCATTAATCATAAGTGACCATATTTTTTTTCAGGACATAATGGCCACCCCAACATACTTAATTGAGATGAAAGACAAGCTAACGAAAAATGGTAAACGAATTCAACAGTTAAGCGCACTTCATAATAAGCGAAAATAATGGATTAGCGTGAGAGATAAGATTACAGTATTCACGTCTACTACCGCTGCGTTTCTTGTGACGAGAAAACGTAGAAAAGGAGATGAGAATACCTAATAGAGAGAAAACCGTCGCCACAGTTCTCTGGGTTACTCAAATGCGGGCGTCAGTGTTTTTGTGATTGATTTATTCTACTCTCTCATCGGCTTCACGCTATGTCATTGCCTGAAAAATGCTGCAGGCATATTGACCACACTCACATTTCTGTTAGCCCATCGAGCCTTGCGAAGTGCGATGATATGACACGATGCACGTATACTGTATCTTGAGTCGTTTCTTGGCACTATGATCGTCAAATCCTATGCAAATTTTTCACACCAAGCATTCGCTTTGATACAAATTCCATGGGTAGACGTGTGCACAATGTTAACCTCAACTCATTTCCGGTGCATATCGGTGCAGGCCGTGCCATGTACCATTTAATTCACTGTCAGACTGGAAGTGACATACACGGGTCACTTCCTTTATCGAATACGTCGTGTCGAGTATTCCTGCACCTGCGATCACTTATAGGAGAACGTTGAGTATGTTCTTATGAATGGTAATCTTGATGAACTACAAAGGATTGCTTTGAGGTCGAGGCTGGAATGTCTCGATAATTGTCGTCTTACTTTAGGAAACGTGCTTGGGCCATGAATCATCGATAAGCGCAAACCGGAGCTCTGAAAGTTTTAATAAGTTTCTGGCCATTTATGCCCATTTAATGTTTTTTTTTCTGTTTTGTATATTCATGCTCAATTACTTGTCAGTTTGCTTGTTCTTTATTCACACACACACTAATATATATATATATATATATATATATATATATATATATAATTTCCGAGTCTGCATAACTTCAAGTTGCTCCCCATTTCTGTATACATTGTGCAATTGTCCTACATTTGTGATATTCTTATTTTTTGTTTTCCGTTGTTTCACTGAATTGCCTCTTTTCATTACCCGAACATTTTTACGTGCACATCGTACCGAATTTCTTGTTGCGCCCACTGCACTACCCATCGATTCAATAGCGCTGACTGCAATTGCTCGTCTTCGTGCGCGGTATTTGTACATGTTATTTCCTCATTTCCTCATGTCGGTTCTTAATATTACCAGGCGCTCAAATGTTGTGAAAGAGCCGGTGACGAAGTTTTCCACCACTTCCAAGATCAGGAAATAAATCAAGTGATACCCTGATGTACAACCGTGAGCAAAAACATACGGACCAGGGGTTGCGCGATCAAGACGATTTTTTTCCTCTGCCTTTGAACGCAACTTGAAATTGAGGACTGCAGTCCAGACTTATCATTGCGAACGTTTCAGTGTACGCATTAATTACAGTTTATGGTTGGTAATTACGAAGAAATTCAGTTTTCTCAGCGACCCTGTGGTCCGCATACTTTTGCTCACGGGTGTACATCACCAGAAGCTGTGCACAACCGGCATTGCTTTTCATGAGCCACGCTTGTGTGAGCGTCACACTGCGTGAAACATTCCTGTTCTACTCCTGCAGCAGCTTTAATTAAGGATGAAGTGCGCGCACAGGGCAATACGACACAGTCACCCTGCTATCGCTTCTCGTTTCGACGAAAGTTCTAATTAAATACGAAATGAAGAATACATTCATTCGTAAACAACGTGAAATTGAAGTATTCACTTAGCCCCGTTTGCGAAGGTGCTCACACCGGCATGGGTGGCCGCGAAAAGTGAAAAACACGACATGCGCGAACGGCTGTATTGCGCAGGGCAGTGAAGTGCGCGTATCGTACATGTGAGGAGGAAGATAAGGATGCTGCGATAAGGGGGTAAAGGTAACCGGGATAGCAGGAGGCGTGAGATAAAGTTAAAAAAAAAAAAAACTGCGCATGAGCGCAATGTCTATGGCATGACAATTCTCAAAGTTTGCAGGGCAGTGCGCAAGTCTGTACATACAGAAATGCCCAAAAAACGGACGGTAGGATGGCCGCCGCGGTATCTGGACGATATGGAGCCTCGCACACGTAATTCAGAAGATGTACGTTAGGGTTCGCTATAGCTGCAACAAGTTGTATTTTCTTCCATTTCCATTCTTCTTTTTTATTACTTCTGTATTTTAATTAAAAAGAACGCTTAACTTATTCTCCTACGCTTTCCCTCGCTTCATTATGCAATGACTTCTTGTAGACAACACTACGGTTAGATTGTACCACAAGACGAAAAAAAAAAATGCCCCTAGCATTCTACTCACGCAAAATTAAGAAAAAAATATAAAAAATCAGAAAGACCTCGGATATGTAAATTTGTTTCTCCATTTTTTTAAAACACAGAATGCAGACGTACTTCAGAATCCTACATCGTTGATGTCGGCGCAGCGGTATTAGAAATTGAATTATCCTGGTCTTCACCGCAGAGCCAGACAATGTTGAAAGAAGGGACTGACTAATGGCGAGGACGTCGGGTCGAATACGAAGAGTTCGCGGGTAGCCCATATTTGCGAAGAGGGTGTTTTTTATTTGCTCCCCTTCGGAAAATGGGCTAATTCAATTGGAACAGCCGAATGGAAACCGAGTTATCTACGGAGAGCAAAAAAGTGACACGCTATTGATTTGGTTGGGCGTGGAGCTTTTTTTATTTCTCGCTAGCGCTTTGTGCCTCGCTATCCGGGCCACGTATAAGAACGTGTTTTTTTTTTTCGTTCCAAACTTGTTGACTATTTCTTCATATTAATGCACATATAGAATATAAACGGGAAATAAGTCGGGGGTCATGTTTTCAGCTAAAAAGGCAATGCCCACTAGTGCCACAGGACCGCTAATTAAATGATTCGGGCTTATTTTAAACAGTAGCTGTATTGTAAGCAACGCTTGGCGTTCAAGGTCATCTGCGCCAAGTCGCTTTACTGATACAATGAAGGACCGCACGCTGATACCGTCCACACAAATTAAATGAGTATATTATTTATTCAAATGACCTCGTTTGTGTTCTTACAGCTATAGGTCACTGCTGCAATTATTAAACAAATTTATTCTACTATTTTCCATTCATGCTCATTAAACGCTTAACGTGTGCTGCAGAGAACGTACTTCTCACGGCTGGGTTATAAACGCATGTGATCACGTGAGCTTTCTTTGCATAAGACCTATGAATCATAAATGCACTAATTGACCAAGAGACTGAATGGGCCGTTAACTATTGTATAGGAGGACCCCCGATGGACGGACAGACACGGAGGGTGTTTCAACACCGCAGTCTTCTTTCCGACAGCACACGGTCTCTTAATGCATAGTCGATGATTTTGATCAGCATACCCGTCTGCTACTATTCAGGCAACTTGAAATGCGATCATCTGACATAACCATTTTTAATGATGGAACGTAGTACCTATTGCGCTCAAACACAATCAGACGGCTCCACCGACTGGTGTGGGCTGTGACAGTTAAGCCTACAAAAGCCCCTAGTCTTACTTGAAATGTTCCAAATGTACTACCAGAACCATGCAATCAGCGATGCATTGAGAAAGCTTTCATACAAGTGACAATTGCAAAAAAAAAAAACATTTATCATTCTATTTCTTACATTTACTTGAAAGACATCTCAGCACAAATCTGCAAGAACGAATGTTTCGAAATCCGGTCAGGTCTCGCGACCGTTCGTTGGCTGTTGCTTAGCATACTGTCAAACTGCGCGAGCGGAAAAACAAAAGCTCAAAAAGAGTGACGAAAAATAATCAGATATGTTTTGCCCTTCGCCAGCAAATTTCGGGCCCATATACAGATAATGCGCTTCTGATCAGGCGACGCCACAGGATTCACATATATTTTTAGACCATCACAGTTATTGGCTAGCACGCGGATGCCCGCAATCGGCGTTATTAAACACGTTTGTCCTAGACAATTAAGCAGGGAAACAAGTCTTACTTCCGCAGTAACTCACACGACACCACATGATCGGCGACAATAAGCGACACTCGCGCCCCCGCCGTCGCTTCGCACATCTGTGCTCGGAATTCAATGCGTCAGGCGCCGCAAAGCTCATCCATCAACGCCGATGCCTCCTATCGTAACTCACCGAGTCGATAATCTGTAGCGCCTGCGCTCTGCTATACAAGCCTAAAGGGTTCTCTCGTTCTTCCTGCGCGATCACTCAAGCCCCGCATTCGTCAAAACCGAATGCCGCCAGCGGAAGCGCCAAGCGTGCCAGCTCTGTTCGCTCCAAAGCAGCCAAATTCGCCGCCGCCTTTGTGAGCGCAGTTCGCGGTGCTTTGCTCTTCAACCTCTATAGTGTTGCTTTTCTTTCTTTCTTTCTTTCTTTCTTTCTTTCTTTCTTTCTTTCTTTCTTTCTTTCTTTCTTTCTTTCTTTCTTTCTTTCTTTCTTTCTTTCTTTCTTTCTTTCTTTCTTATCAGCGATGCCAGAAATTTTCGTTCCGTTGCCTTTCGTTCTTTATCTCCCGGACTCGATCCTTCTGCGCAGCCCGTCTGCCCAATGTTCAAAAATTAATCCCTTGGCTTCATCGGGAAAGATGAAAGACCTCGGCGCGAAGCAACCTGCCGTTATAGACTGAGGATGATCAAAGTGGTCGATACTCTCCGCCCCTCAGAGAAGTACAATCGAAAATGGCGGCTAATCTGCACAACTATTCCCACTTCTTCGTAGTCGCCAGCTCGACGCTAAATTATGGCCGAGTGTTCAATTAATTCTTTATGCAGTCGAATAGCGAGGTTTACAGGGAGAGTTGCTGAATTTGGAATGGAATTTAATGAGCACAGTGCCCGTTTGGGGAATCCCAAGAGAAGCAAAAACGCGTTTGTTGCGACATTCTTCGCACTGGATTTATTATTATGATTATTTGTTTTGAAAACATATACACGCTTGACAGGAAAGGGAAAGCGAGGAGCTGGCTGGCCACTGCCACCGGAAGGCCGACGGCACGAAACGCACTATTTCTGTTAGTGCATATTATAAGACGGACAACATACTACCGCTCATTGGATCCCTCCCCAACCCATGCTTCTTTCACTGCTTATAATAACTATGCCTACAAAAACTAACGGGCTTTGGATGGCACGTTTCTTTAGCAGATGGACCATACCTTTCAGCTCATTCGAATATCTTATTTCAGACAGTAAACTTTCAGACGGTATGCTAGGTTACAATATATACCGGATACCTGTGTAAATTACTAGCAGCGGAAAAGGACGGGACACTAAGCACGGGCGTGGGAGAGCAGTTACCGAACACTTTGCGGAATGCGAAGTGAGGCTATAAAACTGCACTTAGAAACGCCACCGAAAAGACTAAATGCTACTGAAACCATTGAAACATGGCTTGAATGGCTGATGACACGTTCTCGACCTCGTTCTGCTGCAGCAACAGAGTGTTCGTTACTGACTACTTCCCCCAGCGGTCACATTAGATAAGGCGTGAACAAAGTATGTCATCGTTATTTCGTCGTTTCTCTTTGGCTACACGGCATTCCGCACATAAAAGGATGATAAAAAAAAAGAAAAGAAAAATAAGCTGTACCAACCTTTCAGCGCACGTAAAGGAACATCAGGGTGGTCATAATGCGGAGACCCCGACTACGATACCTCTCGTAGAAAGTTGTGCCTCTGTGTAAGCACCATAATTTAATTTTACCGTTCTGTTGGGTGGGCTTGCATACGTGCGTCATCACTCCTCCCAACACTCCACTTCCATCTCCCTCACAGCAGAGCAGCAGGCTAGAAGACTATTAGCTCTGGCCAACCTCTCTGCGTTTTAATTAACTCTCTCTCGCTCTGTTTGGTGGAATGAAGATCCTGCTTCCAAATATCTGGTCGTTAAAGGACGCACGCTCTCTATGACCTTGTGTTTGCGGTATTAATCGTACGACGAGAGTCTCTCGTTTCATCGCAGTCAAGCAGGCAGGCATAGCCGCGTCCCTCTAGGCTTCGAAAAAGCGCGGGAAACGCGAGCCTCGGGTGCACGTTTATTGAAACTGTCCTCCTCCCGGCCGATCGATGTCGCGCGGCTGCAGCAGCGATAAATTCGCGCCGACGGCTTGATCAGCGCGGAAAATCCCTCCGCCTATTACGCATGATGGTGGTGATGGCGGTGGTGGTGAGAGAACGCGGGTGACTTTATATACACCGAAGGCAAACGAAGAGCGGAACGGCGCACTTATAGGTGATGCTCTAGTGGTCTTTGCACGAGAGCAAGCTTCCATATTTTTCGTTTTCTTTTCAAGCGTGGTATTTGAACGAGTAGTAGCAGGATAATCATATCCGCGTTGCCTTCCCATGCAGCCTCGATGCAGAAAACAAGCATTGGTGAAGACAGGTTCGTTAAAGAAGCCGCAAGGAAAGGCCAAGAGCTATTACGCGAAGTTTGGACGACACCCTATATCGACCAAATCTCAAAGATAAATCTCTTCTGCAGGATATCACAGGGCAGTTGGCGCGACCTTAACAAAAAAAGACCTATACATCATCTATAATACGTGGTCTATAACTTGGGCTTTGGTTAACAGGCAAGGTACTTCGAAAGCCGCCACATTTTTCTGCCAATATACAAAAGTAACATTTTCGAAGAATTCGTCACCAGTATAAACTAATTAACTGTTGATTTCAAGTGTCCGCATTAAATGGCCAAAGCACGCATGCAGATATGGCCTACTGGGCCGACCCTACAAACCGACCCGCATATAACGACAGTCATGTTGCCGCCAGACAAGTGGGCAGTTGGCTGCGCGAATTGGCTGCACTGAGGCACTATCAGAAGCGGTTTGCTTACCGGTAAGGCTCACCAATAAGGCTTCTGCATGTGCGTTCCCAGGGCACCGGAGTGGACTCATACAATCAGTTCATTGTACTCAAAGCCATTCTCTAAACGACACGTACACCCGCATCAATCGCGCCACTATAAGGCAAGCACTCCAATGCGCCCGGTATCAACATGGGCTTGGGCATTGCAAGTTTTTGACCAGCCTCGATCAGTCCGTCTGATTATGCAGCCGTGATCAATAGGCCATGTGTGAACGTATACGGAGAACTTCTCTTTCAACATTATGATAGAAAGAGAGAAATTACCCATAAACACAGGGGAAGTGTACAAAGCTCGCTCGCGAACAAGCTCCCTGTTAACGGGCGGGCACAGATGCCGCGGAGAGCACACAGAAGTAACACACCTTGTCAAAGGCGACATAGGTTGTCAGACGTTCTTTTAGTGGCATTCAGTCTCTCTAACACTGAACAGTAATGATGTGCACCCGAAGCATACGCGCCGCACTTGGTCATTCACTTGATGTATGCGGCTCTCACAAAGATAAAGCTTCGAAGGCGCTCCCAACTCCTGGACTCGCGAAAGCAAAACAACATTATCGATACATGCGCATATGATTGCGGTACACTACTTCTGTATTCAGCGAATGGCCCGAAACAAGACTGTATATCTGATTGAGCGCCCATCATTTTTCTGTGCGCCTCACTGACGCCAGCCGGCGATTTCGTCAAGCAGCGCATTTCCATGATTACGTGCACACGTCCGTCGACCCTGTCGCCCCCTGCCGATCGAGTTCCTCCCGACGCATCATTTAAGCTGCCCGTGTCCACTAGAGTGCACTTCACTGTTGTGTGACTTGTGCCCGCAGCTGCCACGTACAATGACCTCCTCCTAATGAGTCGTGCAAGAGGCGAGCGCGCAAGCGCGGCCCATTACAGCGAACTGCCATCACATTGGGAAGCGAAGTTGCCGCCATCAACAGCCCGCTCCGCTAAAGGGGAGGCGATGTCGCAATTTACCGTCGCTATTGCGAACGCTTGCGTATGTGCAGGAGGCCATGGACACAGTGTGCATAAGGAGATATTAGGCGCATTTGAAGCTTCATGCCGTATTGAGCGCATGCGCTGGAGTCACGCAACTGAATCACCAAGAAGGGGCAGCGCCCAAAACGAGCACGCAAAGTGAACTGACTTGTGCGCGTGAACGATAACGCAAGAGGCATCAACCAAGAAACCTTGAAGAAAATATGACCCTTACGTGTGCACTACACGGGAACACGCCTTTGCAAAGGATTATGAAGCTCCTGGGATCTGCGTGGTAAACATTGAGGTAATGCGGAAAGATTGCGCTTAAATAAGCCGGTTCTCACCTCGACAGAAATACTCAAGCGAAAGGAAGGAAAGGAAATACATGGAAGTCGGCCAGATGCATACACACTAAGGCACAAGTGACAAAACGATAAGACGCAACATGCGCTGGTCAGTCCGCGAGTATTTACTGCACACAATTCCAAGCTTTACACTAATTTTCAGAGCTGAGCGACTTTCGGTGTCTTTCTAAAGGGACGCTAAATAGAGAGTTGAGCCACTTCGGTGAATTATACAAGAATGCAAAAAAAAAAAATGGAAGACGCTTAAGCTTCGCCTTTAAGAGTAGAACGCGATAGCGTTATCGGGACCCGTTCGCATGGCATCGTTCGCATACGGCAAGTAGGCTTCATTCACTGCAACACTGAACATGGGAAAGTCAGCTTAAAAAGACCAAGCTTAAACCGATCCCCTAAAGTCGGCTTCACTTTTAAACTGAAATTAATTGCTGGAAAGACGTTTTTCCAGGGGCAATATAAGTGGTCTTATATTAAAATGTGAAGGCCCTCACACCTTTCTTCTATTTTATTACTTGTTTGCTATTGCCCCGACGCGCGCAGGTCTGGTAGAAACGCTGGAAACTGGGTTTGTGTTTGAGTTTCCTCGTAGCAGAATTAGATTTCCTCGTACATTCAAATTACAATACGAGGCCGAATGGTAAAGTCGTACTTTACCCTTTTTCTGACGGATTTCACTGTGAGAAATTCAATTTTTGTTCACCAGAACCATGCACCACGTGGAGGGCCTGCGCGGTAGATGTGGTTGGATAATTTTCTCCGCTACCCGCGATCACACGCCGGTTGCCGACACCGGATTTTCTGCGACACACGGCCCGAAACGATATATCGCGTTAAAACATCAGTCTTACCATAAGTGAAGGAGGCGCGGCAAGCCCGACACCAACTACAAATAATTTTTTTCACAGCGAAGCTGTTAAGGGCTCAGTCTTCGATGGTCGCGTCCGGATGTAGAAGAAAAAAAAACTCATTGGCCGTATGCTGTATGTGCGAGTGAAAGCGCGCGAGGGACGCGCGCTTTTGCGGGGAGCGAACGCACGGCGGAGAGCAAACGCCACTTCCGCCGCGCGGAAGGCCGTGGGGGGACGGGAGGGAGGGGAGGCGACGTTTAGCTACGGCACCAAATGCGTATCTTGCGATCGGGCGGCGCAAGGGAAACTGGCGACTCAATCTCCCACGCGAAAGGAGGAGAGCGGGAAGGCAGCGCGGGAGGGAGGGGTTGCGGCTTCTGCTATGCGAACAACTTGTACTTAGCGCGGCGCCGGGCGGTCGCGCGCACCGCGTCTTGAAAGCGATCTGCAACATGGCTCATACCTTTGTATGCGCTGTGCTTTCGCCGCGCAGTTTCCGTTGAAGCTATAGACCCATGAACCTTCGCTCGCTGCTGCTGGCCCGCTTGCTCACGCCAGCATTTTGACAGCGGTTGTGTGCGGTCACACAAACAACACGCAGAACTGTTGGCGGCGGCGGCGTTTTGCCCGCGTTCGCACCGAACACGCGCGGCGTTGGTGACGTGTTTATGCGGAACGTGCCAACCTTTGCCGTACACCCTATGGCTGTGTACCGTAGCGACCATAAGGCCATGATCCCTGTGGTCACTAAATAAATGAAAACCACCGGATCATATATATTTCTTATTTTTTAATAGTTCAAATAACAAATTACACCGGCACATCTTAATAGTGATATATTAGAAATACATAATTCCCACCATAGTACAGCTTCGCTGGTCTTCCATCTCCACCCCAGTGGAAGGGCTGACAGTTTTTCATGAATATATAAGTCTTGCCTCCATATTTTCTCCAGTAATAGCCCATATCAATCCCGTCAACCTAACGACAATACAGCTTTGAAAGAATACTTCATTAGTGTTAAACGATTCAATACTGTTCTCCAGTGTCTTCTTAAGCCAACATGCGACGAATTGAAAGGGAGACTATCGCGAAGTCGATCGCTTCATACGGTATGTACGCGTATGCAACCAGCGCCCTCCAACTGCCAAGGGCGGATATAAGGTAAGGTGGGGCCGACCAGGGAGGATGCGAGGAAGGCAAGGCCGCACGAAGCAAGAATGTACAGCGCATGCAGGAGGGGACGTCGCCTAATGAGCCGGCACACGCACGCACCTGCCCCGATGCCCGGGTCAACGCTCCTTACGAGTCTTGAATTTTTTTTCCTGCACTGGACGACTTACCCGAAGAGACCGCGAGGCCGCTACTACTCTACTACTACTCTCGGAGCGAGCGACGGCCTCGTCGGCTCCGTAGGCGGTCGAGCGAGTTTCCTCATGAACACACACGGAGAAGCCTATGGTTTGTCGCGGCTGTGCGTGTGTTCTTGTACGTACTCACGAGTCGGCACGCGTAACACATCCCCGGCGTGAGAACGTAACCGAACGGGGGAGCCCCATAGCGAGACACGCCGAACTTTTCAATCAGACGCCGCAAGGGCTTCGTTCGTTCCCACGCGGCTGAGTACGCGCGGCTGGCGGGTACACAAAGGACGCAGCCGGAAAGGGAGACACCCACGCTTGAGTGACGCGCGTGGAAGACGACGTGGACACGGCAGCTATTGTACCGTGAACCCCGGTAATACTTTTTTTTTTGTGCGCGAATGACAAAACAAAAGCAGTCGTGCAGAAAGCATTGGGAGATGAGTGTCGGAGTCAAACTGTAGCTTAATTCCCGGTAGACCTGCTGAAATATGCTACTGTGGACACTTATTGGTTAGCCCTACTGGTTAAACATCGAGAGGCATGGAGATTTCACGACCTTACACTACTCCCACAAGACCCAATTCATAATTGTCAAGCTAGCTTTCCTGCGCTAGTCGTTTCTGCTAAAAGCGTGTCCAAGCACAGTTTGCTTGCGTCATGACATGAAAAATGCAGACGGGGCTCTCGGGATGAAACCATGCGCAAAAGCTAAGCCCCAGCATATTTAGCTAACACTTACGCCTTCATTTGATTGATGACCAGGGCAAATGTGCAGTGCAGAGAAGCGCACTTTCGAATTAGGAGAAGGGTCCTGGGCCCACGTTACAAATAGCAAGCATTGTGATGGCGCGTATCGTGCACTGGTTATCAGGATCGGCATAAGAAGTCACCGATGTTTGATTACACTATCTCCGGGATCGGGCCAGTTCACTCAGCCAGACAAAGTGGCAGGGAAGAGAAAATGAAAGCTTCGCTTTCAAAACGGGGAGAATGTTCTCACGAATAGCAAGGTGACCAACGAAACAATTCTCATAGATAGTCTAAAGCGACATACGTGATCCAACGACACCACTAATTATTATTACTACAACTTCGCGTATGGCAGTTGTGCGTTTGCCTCCAATTCCTTTACGTTCCAGGAAATCGTTATGTTAAGTAGAGGCTGGTGGCGCACGAAGTTTATAGGTACCGGTTTGTTATTTGCTTCGATTCATACATGGGACAGGACAGCAAACTACTACAGTAACACACTAATATGACATTGGAATCAATAGAGAGAAGTCAAATGCAATTTCCTGCCATTCGCAGCGAACAGCACGATCGCAACCTTGAAGGGGCGAATGACGCGAGTAAAGATATCTCGCCACCTTATATGTTCCTTGGAAGGCGCAAATAACCGCGAATGTCTAAACGTAAGAAATGAAACGTCGTGATGACAAAAGCAAGAACAAGAAAAAAAAAAGAACCCAGCACAAAAGAAGTCTTTCCTATAAAAATCACAGGATCCCGCTAAATCTCTGTAGTTTCCCCGATCGCTTCGCCGCCTTAGCCGAGAAAAGCAAATCGACGAAAGCTTAAAGAAAGGCGACAACAAAGAAAAGCGCGAAACGTCGACTATCGCCCCGATAGAAGGAAAACAGCGGTGATCCTGCACAGGTGTACGAAACCTTTACGATAGCGAAGCGAGCGGGTCTCAGCGCAATTGGGATAAAGAAATGGGAAGGAGAATAAAAAAAAGTCAGGCAAAAAAAAAAAAAAAAAGCGAGGCCCAAGATTGCAACAGGAATGCGGGAAAATGCGTGGGAAACATTCGGTTCAAGGTCGCCCAGCGCACGCTTGTTGCAATCACAGTCGAAGTGACAACGGCCACTTGAGCACGCACGAACATTCCTCTTATTTCGTCGCTTCGTTCAGTCCAATCACCGGGAGAAAAGACGAGGCGGTGCCTCCGATCTCACAATCGCAGCCCAAAAGAGGGCGCGCGCGGCGCCGTCATGACTGCGAGCAAAGTACGCATCCCCGTGAAATAACGCGTCATTAATTTGAACTTCTACGCCACTTCCTTTTCACAATTTGTTCCACCGATCCTCCATCCGCGTTTTACTGGTTTACACTGGAGGCACGTGTTCACTTTTATGCTCCCTGCATTCAAGAACTACGACAAGGCTGGTCGCAGACAGGCCGATCTTCTGATCAGAAGCCTTTGGGGGTTTGTGCGAGAAGTAAACTGCACTGTACACTGTGACACCAAGAAAACGTGATTAATGGACCAAATGGACCATTATTAACGGCTTTTCTCTAACCTAGCGTGCAATGCCCAGAGCGGAACCTGAGCACAACTGCACGGTTTTGTCTCAGCACTTCCCGCGCGCCAGATAATAATCGCTATACCACTGAGACCGGTTCCTCAGGCGAGAGAGACACGGGGACCCTCAGCATTACGCCCAGAGATTTTCGATTCGTCAGGAGTGAAACAAGAGAAAGAAAGCGATTATAGTACCCGCAGTAACTACGAGAGCGTGAAAAGCAAGAACGTATATGTATACACACAGCAGTTGGCTCGAGCCGTCCTACCTGCGAGCATTATCGGCAAGGTAGTAACAACGAGATAAAGAAAGCATCACAGCACAACCTCACTGCCGCAGCCAGAACGCATTTCCTAGCACAGCCGCGAAAATACGTTCGCAGCTCACGCCGAGACGATGCATCCAGGCAACAACGATGAACCGTAGAAGACGGCGTTCTGGCGCCACTCAGGACGAGCGCCGGAGTTCTAGAGATTCGCACTCTGTCGCCCTCCCTATCTCGCCGTCTGCAATTGCATCATTAGGAGGAAATGCCCTCGGGAGGAAAAAGAAAAAGAAGATTTCATGAAAGACAGGAATGAAGAACAAGGGGGAAAAGTGGATGCGCAATTTAGGGGCTGCGCGCCACCATCGCCGGCGCAATGCGAAGCATTTGGAATAATTTGCGGAGCCAAGGCCAACGTGGTCGAAACAGGCTCGGATAGTAGCGAGCTCGCCTCGCGCCCCTCTTTACAAGCACATTCCCTTCCCCTCTATTATATGTCCTCGGAATGCTGATAGAAATGCACGGAATCGATGCACTGGGCGCACTCCGAAAGACAAAAGTATAGAAGAGGAGGGTGGAAGAGTGGAGGGCTTGGATGACACTGCTTAAAAAGCAATTATCCAACGCACAGTGAACGCCTCTAACTAATCGCAAACGAGAAGTTGACTAGCCGGTCGAACGTCGCTCACCTTAGGTAAGAGGCTCAGAAATAAAGTCATAGCTCTCTCAGGTCATCTTTCAGCTGCTCCGGTAGACACGAGGCGCCACATATCGTTAAAGAGAAGAAGAGCAGCAACCACAGCTATACGCTGCCCAAGCACAGTTCGAGCTACTAAATGACAACGACGACAAAAGAAATGTCCATATTGCTGCCATGATAATGTATATTGCCCCGGTGAATTGAACTTTATTGTCGAGGGCCCCAGCCGACCACGTTCCTTCGACAACGCTGAACTCTCGCTATACAAGACAACGTAACTTATTCCAAATGGTAGGTCATATTTATTATTAGGATAGCAATTATATGGACGCCCGAGGCGCATTCGCGCAGTCGGCGCCGCTGCCATCGCCGTGCTGTCCCGGTATCAACGGCAGCCGCTGTAGGTGCTGGGGTGTCGTGGTCTCGCCAGTGGTGTAGGAGTTGGAGTCGAGCATATATACCCAAAGTGGTAGCTGGCCCATGCCGTCGTCCGCCTCATCCACGCTGAAGACGTTGTTGAAGGGAGGGACACGTTCTCATCGAGAACGAAGAGTACTGGGTTTATTTACATTATTTACATGAGAAGTAGGAGAACGAGACGTTACGTCTCATCAGTCTAACATGACTGGATCGAAGCACACTAGATCGAAGCACTGGCTACATCTCAGGGCAGATGGGAGAGCACTCTCGATGGCCCCCAAAGGACTCTTAAAACCCCTCTGTCCAAGCTGCGGTCCCACCATCCTCCATTCGGAGCGTCCAGAGTCCCCGAAGGTCCGCCTTGAGGGCAAGGGTGCGCATAATCCCCCGGCGCCTTCGTTTCCCTACCACATTCGGAGAAATGTCTTCGGGCACACACTGCTCACTCCCCCACAGAAAGGCGGGAGCACTACTCGTAGACAGGTGGCTTCGCGCCTGACTTGAACTGACTCGTCTGTTGTTCCTGTAATGGGCTAACCATCGACGGGTTTGGAGAACGGCCTTGGCGGCCAGCTGGGCCGTCGAGCGGCCATGAGAAAGCGTCGTAGTAGCGGCCCTTTTCCATGAGTCTCCTCTTCCTATAGCGTCGAGACACGTACTCTTTGAAAGGTGTAGAGGCATGGTGTCGCCGCTGATCTTTCGCGGCGGGACGTTTTTCAGCCTCCCGAAGCGATTCGTCGCAGGCAATCAGGATATACTTCCGAGATCGCTGCCCCCGCTGGTCCCCGAACGTAACACCGCACTGCTCGCGCATGGAGGGTTAGTAGTAAGTGGTTCGTGGGAAAGGGAAAGGTTGGAGCTATCACATGGAGGGTTATAGGAGATCGCGCATGGAGGGTTAGTAGTAAGTGGTTCGTGGGAAAGGGAAAGGTTGGAGCTATCACATGGAGGGTTATAGGAGATGTCCAGGCGCGAGAGACGGGGAGTGGGTTTGCTTGTAATAACGACTATAGGCCAGGTGCATGCACCCTCACGCTACGCTCAATCGGCTCTGCAGCGGAGCCAGGGCACTGTTCTGGGCTCCGCTGGTGAGATGAGCGTTGTGCACACGAACAAACGCGCTCACGCTATAGCGTGTTCAGCAAGTGCACCACGGTGTGCACTATGTGCACCCTACCGTGGTGCACACCGTGGTGCATATTCAACAAAGTCTGAGTGAAACAAATAGCACACTTAAAGCTACACGCGCCGACAGTTCTCCTTCTGTTTCATATCGTGCGCCATTGAGGTGCGACGCCTGCAACGCCGGTGGCGGCGCTCAACGCCTTGAGACGCCTGGTATAGTTGCCAGGGTGCTGTTTCCGCTGTGCAGTGAAGTTGCCTCGCATGCTGTGTAGTGCCAACATGCGGCCCCCACGTATTCGTAGAAGACCGTATGAGGATCTCCAGCGCAACACAAAACCTTGATATCGCGTTCAATACATCGCCCTCCAAGTGAAACTGCTCAATTTATTTTCACACAAAACACTGACGTACTGCCACCAAATTGACCGAAAAGGCGAGTTACTATCAATAAGACTCAAATGCTTGTTACAAAACAGTGATACTCGAGCTGGTTACTGTTTCTAATGTTGAATTCCAATGGCAGATCGTGAGCGCTCGGCCAGATCACGAACGGAGCGCGTCGCTCCGACTCGGATCGCTCCCACCAGCTCGCACCAAATCTGCGAATGGAATGCATGCGCTCCCGCGCGGGCACTTAGTACACGGAAATGAATTGAGAGGGCGCTGAACTAGAGGTAAAATAGAGAGAACAACAACTTGGTGGCGCAGCCCACCACACCGCTTCAAAGGAGATGCTTATAGCATCCATCCACTCATGTGCATCGTCCCAGCATTCTCTGGGTTTGTTTTCCTCCTGGTATTTCGCGCGAGCATCGCACGTGTTGGCGCGCTTGGGCTGTACGGTACCTCGTCGTCCGAGTATCGCCGAGCGACATCCTCGACTAACCCAATCACTTTAGGCCTCTTTTCAGGCAGGCGAAACATCACATCAAACGCCCGTTGACACACAGCAGCGTCACATTCACTGTCGGTGTCGGTAGAATCATCACTGGACTTGGAACTTGTGTCCGAGTCGGAGCTGTCACTATCTAGTAGCATAAACAAAAGCGCACGGCGCGTCGCAGCATCTATGCGGTCCATGTTTTCCATGTCTACTGCCCGCGACCGGAAACAGGCGACCATGACAGGAAGCAGAGGCGGGTGAAGGAAATACGTCACGCGGACTTCCGGTGAAATCTGCCGATTTCGGCGGAGCAGATATTTTTGCTCCACAGAGCGATCCGGAATTGGCGGCTGGTCTCAATCTGCCATTGGAACACACAACTCACGCTCCCATTCTGCCATTGGAATAGACTTGCTCCACACAGAGCAGAAATACTTGATCTGGATCTACCATTGGAATTCAACATAACACTGCCGATATAACAACAAAAAGAGTGAAGAAAAAATGAGAAATAAGTGCATATCTTTCATATTTTAAAGTCAGCATTCTGTCTTAAAGCAAAAGATGTACAGATTTCTTTTGCCGCATTTTTTTTTCGGGATGGCAACGAAGGCGGTGCAAGCGTTGCGTGAGGGCTTAAAGGAGGTCACGCTTTCCAAAAAGAACTCGGTTCGCAGGCCGCTAAAAGCGCAATATCTCTGCAGTGAGGAGCCGCTAACAGACGATCCAAAACTTTGACGCAGATACGCGCTCGAACGCACAAGTATAGTATGCGCGGTAAACTCCACACGCCCAGAGAAATACGCTGCGAGTTGCACATGCTGCACATTCTAAAGCCACAGAAATTTCGGTGAAAGAAGAGCGAAAAATAGATAAAAGCAAGAAGAAAGAGGCGGGGCCTAAACATCCAACGTTTAGTCTAGCTATGCACCGTCTGGCGAAATGGCACGGTTTGAACCCAACAGAACTTCCATCTTCCGAACGGTAGGAAAAAAGGATCCATAACGGATATATGAACGGTTTCGAGTACACGACTTTGCACTCTCGTTCATTTCGTCCCCTTTTTATAAAGATATCGGGTCGGCGATATATGGCGCCCTGAGATCAAAGGCCTTAAGTGCATACATGGTAGACGTGCGACGCCGCTCTATTTTATAATATAGTTAAGCGCGAATTTCCGGTCTCCTACGAAGTTCGCACCAATGGCGACGCCTAAAGAGGGAGTTTCAAAGCAGACGCCTTTCTTTCATTCGGTTGCCTCAACGTCATCTTTAAATGAATTCAGAGCAGCACAAATGCACAGAGTGCAGAGACATTTGAACAGTCCAAAGTTAAGGTACCGACGCTTGAAGAAAGGAAATAGTGGGGGTGCTCAAGGAAGAACATAAAAGAAGCGCACTCGACAAAGGCGGCACCCTTGCATAAACAGAGATGAGCTAGAAATGTTTGCCGCAGGTGTACGTGATAAAAGAAGATAGAATGATAAAAGAAAGAGAAACGGAATAATGGTTAATTCGCACTGAGTCCCAGCTGGCTATACCCCGCAGTGATGGAAGGAAAATGGAAGAGAAAAATAGATGACACAGGACAGTCAAGGCATAGCGATGGAGCCGCAGACAAACTGGAATGTTTAGCACTGCCTCTCACACTATCACTCAGTATACGGTTGACTTCACAAACCAGCGTTAGCGCTCTTGTGGCTTTGTGTTGCTGCGGTATGCTAGGTCGTGGTCTTAAGATCTTGTCCTGAGAGGAATGTTTTCCATATAGCTGTCTAAGGGTTGTGCGGAGGTCAATCCTTCCCGTTTAAAGAAATGGCAGTCTCATAGTATATAGTGTATGCTTTTTTTCCCCGCAATGGCACCGTTCCGTACCGTTGGCTATTCCTATTAATGATGTGTTCGGGAACAGGCGCAGCAGGCGCAGCCCACAAATATTGGTTGTTTTGTCGGCAACATTGACATCACAATCGTTGCCGATGATACTACAATGGCCCTGTAGCCACTGAAACACGATGCTGGGACCTTTTCCTATGGCTCGGTGGTCTATTTTAACTATCTCAGGCACAGATTTTTCACAGTACCGGTGACGATGGGCTGACCAAAAAAAAAAAATGTTTTTAGAGCACACGTGGGAGTGTGCAGAACACGGAGAAGAACACGATACAAACGGCACGTGGAACGAATGGGAGGCGCTGCTGTCTAGCCCGACCCAGGAAGATCAGCTACAACTGATCCAACGAGCTGAGCGGATGGCCCGTGCTAGAGGGGCCTTGGAATAGGGGCGCCACCCTGCTGGAAAAACTTCGTCTTTAACCCCCTACCCCCTCTGTGGACTGGGGTAGGAGCCTGTCCGGTTTCTGATTATAATAAAGTTTTACTACTACTACTAGAGCTGTCTTTGAATCCCAAAATATAGCCTAGTGATTCGCTTATTGTTCAGTAACATTGTCAATGGCCACATGGGGGACAATGAGCTCTAAACAATTTCACATCGGACGCACGCAGGACGTAGCCATCTGCTTTGTTCGGAACGAAGTTCGGTACGGTACGCCAGCCTCATATCAGATACACGTGGTGGTCGCCGAAATACATTGTATGAGTTTGAAATCGTACGGGACACTTCAGCCGGTCATCACTTTTCTTTCAGATACAGGCTTATGACAAAGACTGCAGGCCAGTAAGCATTTACTATAGCCAATTTAAAACCCACGCGTCTAAATCCCCACGAAGATAACACGAAAAAAGAACGTTGCCGAAGACTGAGTACGCCATCGGGTTTATGTATGAAGTTATAAACGCGCAAATAAAAGTGGAATTTTATTTATTTTCGTTTGCCTAAACGTCCTAAAGCGGCACATGAGTATTATGAGAGACACCGCAGTGGAGGTCTACGGATTAATTTTGACCACCTGGCGTTCATGATTGCGCGGGTAAATTTGGGTGCACGAAATTATATATATATACTTTTTCATTTGGCACTGCCATCGAAATGCAAAAGCCGAGGCCTGGAATCGAACCGGCGACCTGCAACTCCACTCGCAAACAGCCGCCGACACGGATTACAAAATGAAATAGTTGAACGGTTGTGAGCGGAGCTTTTAATGAGTTAAGAGCTTGGTTGTGCAAGTAAGTAGCAGGAGTGCTGTTACAAGAAAATTGACGGACACCAGAGAGCCCCCAAAGGGCTGGGTGGGCAAGCACATCGATCCGATATATCGCGTGACATCTTGCTTTCTCCCACACAAGTGAAACTGACGCAAGAAACAAGAGCAAATATACTTGACACAATCGAGTGTGCCTTTTTGTTAACCGAAGCGAGCGACGCGAGCACTTCAAGCTGACCACTGCGCGTAAATAGCTCGGCGTACAAGCACGGATTTCGCGCTGGTCTTATCGGCAAATAATGAAAACTCCAGTAATATGAGGGCTCAGTTCAATCAACACAAGCACGCAACTACACATTTCTTTATTAATGGAGAATCGATCAGCCCGATGAGTGCAACCACGTGCAGTAATAAGCAGTCAAAGCTGCCACTGTTGGACGGCGCGGTTACTAAGCTCATCTCCGCACGGGCGCTCATTTGACGGCAGTACCCGAAAGAGGGGGCAATGACTGGCGAGTTTGTGTGCCTGTCGATAGGTGTGTGGTGTTGCGATGCTAAGCCCGAGGGGCGCGGGATTGAATCGAAGCCGCTGCAAAAAAAAAAAAAAAAACGTCCGCGTACAGTGCACCAGGTGCTCAAAGAACACCAGGTGCTCAAAGTTCACCCGGAGTCTCACTACGGGATGCGTCCCAATCATATCGTGGTTTTCGCACGTAAAACCCAATTTTAATTTTTGTCAACGACGCGATCACTACGCGAAAATTCGTGGCGCGAGGTACACAGATGAAAGTATACACGGCGGGCACAGCACAAAGGCGGTGCTTATACAAATTCGAGTGACGTTTTACACGGCGTTTGTCAAAAGTTTCAAAGACAAATCGCAAATGTCTGTCGCCGGGATCTGTGGCTCGGCTCCTATAAACAAGATTGACGGGCTCCAACGTTTAAGGGAGCGAGAACCACCGCATTTCTGAGTCTCTGGGAGTCTGGAGCAACGAAAGTTTTGCACAAGCTGCAGTACATGGCGCGACCACAGGCCCGGAAGCACGCACCGTGGGTTCGAAACCTTTCACGAGGATCATCTACTTAAAGGAAGCCCAGGTCACGTTTCCAGAGGTGCAGCAGTGCAACACTAAACGTTATACTTCGAGCACCTGGATCTCCTTACTACGAGCGAACCGGACAGCCTATACTGCTGGACATATTGTCACACCTTCCAAATGGTAATGTTCCTAATCGTTTTAGAATATACGCCTAATGTAGTCACGATGGTGGTGCGCGACATCGTTGTGGTCGTCGTCGAACCAAAACACGCGTAAAAGTGCTGCGACATTAATGGTTAGCGCAACATTAGCATGTTCAGTTAATTAGCTCGCTGATGTGGTCGGCCATGAGGGACGCCATAAGAGAACAGGGGGTTGTCTCGATTAATCCTCACCATCTGAGGCTGCGCTCACAGCCAGCAGGATTCGACAACACAATTCGAGCTCGCCAGCTGAAAGCAAACGCGGTCGATGATGGTCCACGAGGCACGCAGTAGCGCACTGATAGATTGCCCACGTCTGGCCAACTCTGTCTAGTGTTTTTTGGGCGGTGGGCAAAAACGTGGTTGCATTTTTTTAATTGCCTACATACACCTTGCGGTAAATCCCCGAACAACATATGCAGAAAGAAAAGAAAGAAAAAACCATCTCTAATTCCGCAGATAGCCATGACGTTGTTGCTGTTTATGTGTTTTCAATGCGCCGTGGTGGGCGGGGGAAAGCGTATAAATAAGATAGCAAGCCTTGCGGCGCGTCTCAAGTCTAATCTACATTACGTTCCCGATTATATCTTACAAAACAAGCTATTCCAGTTGAAGTTGTGCTCTATTCAGGTCCAACTATCTTCAGAGAAGTCATATTAGTCTATTAGAGCATTGCCATGCGGTGGAAGATGGCAAACACGTGCATATTAACAGTAAAAACATATAGAGCTTTCATGAGCATAAACATCCCAAAGTATATCCCAGCGTTTCAGAGGCTATAGGAAACTGGGCCTCGCTCTTTACTGAACGCATGACGTTGTGCTTCAAATGAAAATTACGAAAGAATATAAAGGAGTACGCCACTAATTCGCTGGGACAAAGGTACCTCCACGAGTGACAACTGTCTCACAACCGAGCGTTTGCGTTACGGACGCGTGGGTGCACGGAGAGGCTTTAGGGTCGTATTTCGGGCAAACACAGACAGCGGTCGTCGAGCAGTTGAAATCCCACGCATGTCCCAACTTCGTGTAAACGGAAGCGGCAGCGCTTGAAAAAGTCAGCGTTCTATTGTGAAAGCTTTTTTTTTACAGGAAGCAAAAGGGTTCCGCCGAACCGATCGAAATCGTGGAACCATTCTGTGCATTATCTGACAAACTATTTCGCATAATTTCGAGTTGAACGAACGACCTGCATGCGTAAACATCACGGACGTCAGCATTAGTGAATAACAGCGTGGGTATACTCGAAAATACACTGACTGCAAACCACTCGAAGCCCCTATCGCGTATTTATAGCCAAACCTGGCTTCCATGAACACAATGCGAGCTAGTCGAGTCGGAAGTTGGACTGACCCAAACCGACACGACCTCGTTTGCATGCACCAAACGAGTTAAGTATCGGGTTGGCTCAACCTGCTCCGAAGCTCTCTCGGGTCGACCTTTCACCGTGTGTGTGAAGCCTATGACTGAATATCGGCCCGACAAGCGGACTAAACCCGACTGTCTCGAGTTCATGTAGAAATACTTAGATACATATATGCACACTCCTCATGTTGCTCTTTTTTCATTTACAGGGCCATATAATTACGAAACATGCAATTCAAGAGTGGTGCCCCGTGTACTGCTAACTGCCGGACGTACCTCATCACACAGTGACCAAATACATCTATATAGGTCTGGTCACGGCTTGATGATAGAATTACAGCCAGTAGGAAACGCCAGAAGGCTGCTGCTCCATATCTCACCGACGCTGCAGCATTGGCGTGCTTATGAAACTAGCGTAATCAAAAAGGAAACGTTAGGCAGAAGAGGAGAACGACACAAATGAGCACATTAAGGCTGCTCTCGTCGACACGGAGTCTCCATCGCGATAATTCTCCGGCCACCGTCCCTGGCTTCTAGTGTATGAGCCGGAGGATGTGCGTCCATGACCAACGTATTCTGCGGATGTTTGTGGCAGTTTTACCGACGCGCACGCAAATTCATGAAGGAAAAAAAAACAGAGGCATGTCTGCGGGTAGTGCACGCTAATAAAAAAAACGAAACCGCAGGTTCCCAACAAGGCTGTCGTGCACAACGCGGTGACGGCGGTGCGTGTTGCTGCCAGGAAGGCTTGAATAATGGAACTCGTTCGCAGCTCGCATGCTACGTTCACGAGGACGGCCGCCTGCTTGAACGATGAATGAGTGGTGATGAGGCGTTAAAAGAAAAATTGTGTTTAATACGCACGCATTTCATTCCACGGTGAATTCCGAGCTCGTACATCGTACTTTGTTTTTCTTTCCTTACACCCCCCCCCCCCCTTTCTTTTTTCTTCTTTGCTATCAGCGGGGTAAGTGAAAGCACGTCTTCCAACACAAGCTTCTAAATGATCGAATGATCGTACGGGGCTATTTCGTCATGCTCACTCGTCTAACTCCACTTAAACCGGCCAAGCGCAAGGCCCATGGGTCGATAAGCCGCACACACTGGCTGTTCAACTATATATATATATATATATATATATATATATATATATATATATATATTACTTTTCTTTTTTTCTCTGCCGATGTGGAAGACATTGCTGAGCGCTGAAAGCTTAAAGTACGCCGATATTTCCCCTCTTGCAAGTTTGAAAGGAAATACAAGAAGAAACTCTTATTCAAAGTTGCTTCACGAGGGCGAAGCACTGCATGGAAGGTGGCGCGAGGCACGCCGAACGATGTTCGACGGAAAGGTTACATTATAATCGCCGCTGCTGCAAACGCCCTTCGCGGCAACGACGTGAGGCACAGGAAGCAGCAACGTACAAAGAAGCACCCTTAGCTGCGTCGACAGTTCCGCGCGGCAGTATGCAAATGAGAATGTGCCCGCTCTTTTCCGGAACGCGTGGTTTCGACAGCAGTCGAGCGTGTAGTGCGCGAAGCGCCCACGAGGTCTTTGCGACTGCTTTGTCTTACAACGTATAGAAATGTATAGAAATTGGGGTCTGCGGCAGTGAAAGAGGTATCGCGATACTTCCCAGACTCCTCGAAGACTTCGCCGCTCCCCTTCACATTTCCTTTCTCCACCTTAAAACTCGCACGGTTAGCCTGTAAAGCAGCGTTTCCAGAGGAAGCGCACCTCCGATAATAATACCTTGAGCACCCAAGGCTTTTGTGGGAAAGTGTTCAGAGTCTCGATGCCGAACCTTAATTTCCTCGTTTTTGCTTCTTTCGTCTTTTTCTTTTTCAAGATATCGTCAGCTGGACGCGGCGTGCACTCGTAGTAGTGATGTTACGGGTAATCACAATGAAGAGGGGAGCGTGAGGCCGAGAACGAAGCTTAGCATGCAATCTGTAGAATAGCGCCCGCGATAAAAAAAAAAAAAAAGAAAGTGCTAAACTTTTTTAGAATACTTCGCTCTTTTTTAACCATTAATATAGCGAAAATTTGAGTTAATAACTGGGGAATCGCTCATTAAGGCCCGACGCCTTCGCCGACAAATAATAAGCGTTGCTGCTGCGAGGTCGCAGTTTAGCGACTGTTCAGCGGATAAAAGCAGACCTCTTTTTTTTTTTTTACACCAGTCATGTACTCATTTGCGGAATTGTACCTAACGACTTACATGCAATTGCTTGTAATCAATTACATTTATGGTGGTTCTGTAATTTAACGATTACTTTGTTTACTCAGCAACGCTCAGTGTAGTTCAGCTATTTTTTCCGTAACCAATTACACGTAGCCAGTTACTCTATGGACGAGACAAGCTGTAACAGGCGACAATTAAGCATTGGAATTTGGCGGCAATACAGTAAAAAATACCGCGGTCTTGAATTCACACCGTCACAAAGGCATGGGACGATGTACCTGGTTTACCTCCTTTCCCAATCAGCGTCCTGCTAAGGTGCCTCGATGGCATCGAGGCATCGAGGCACCCTACGTCCTGCAACTACACCTCGATCACCTGAACGTGGTCGGCTTGTAGATTTGCGCACCTCTCTCGGAAGCGCTTTTATGCGGCCCTTCACAGGCAGTAAGAGCTGCTGCTTAATTCTTCGCTTAGTGCAGGCTATGACGTCTGTGACGTAGACATAACTCACGTAAGCCTGTATGGCTGCTAAGCGTACGTCGGATACGTGATTCACATACACCGAACTTTGGTATTGTAACACACGAACAATACTTTTAGAGCTGCAGCTGTATTTTAAGTTACAACACAGGTTCAGCCACTTTTTCGGAGAATGTGAACATCTGATTGGCGTCCGTTGCAGTTTCACGCTTGAGACTAAATGGCTAACGAATGAAGGGCGCCAGCAGGATCGAGCTGCGCGAGATTTTGGTCGACGAAGTGAAACGGCGCTACTACCATGTGCCGATAACGATCGCCAATTGAGACATTGATGCCAGGAAATCAGCTATGCCCGGTCTTTTTTTTTTTTAGTTTTTAACTGGTCCTATATGGAGCGTCTTCCCCTAGCCCCAGCAACGAGCACTGCGTTTTAAAGATGACCGAGAAACCACAATCTTGTGCGCGATGCTTTCAAAGTTACATCACCGCCCTTCATTGCAGCGCGCACAACAATCGAGTTTTCAGTGCCACTACCCGCTGCCGTCACAGGAAAACGAGGGAAGATGACCGATGAAGAGTTTTGGAAAGGAATTCTTAGTGAAGATAAACAACGCGTGAAGGGCTGCAGAGGACTCACTGAAAGAGCTGGGCCAGCTCGTTCTATTTAATGTCCGATGGTAAATGTTTGGACGAAACGCAACGTAACAGTAATCGGTTACGTTTTTAGTAATTTCTTAAATACTTTCATACGGCAATAATTGGTTACTGTAATTAATTGCAATTTTGAATTAATTGTAATCGGTGACGTTCTTTTGTGTAACGTCTGCTCATTCGGCACCTCTTATTTTACGAGAGCTCATTGGAATGCACACGGTACAAGGTAATAATTCAGCGGAATTACAGCTGACCTGGTCTGTTGTGGCACCAAGCGACCCGCCTAATATCCGCATTGCACAAATGTCATGGATCACGCCTTGAGCTGCAAGACTTGCTCCATGGATCAATGCCGCTTGAGCGGCCCGCCTCGTACGAAGGCGCCGCGCTAACCTTCCTAAACGATCCTGGTCTCATTTAGATATTCAAATTAGTTTCGCGTGTCGTGCTCTGGGGTGTGTTCTATGCGTACAATTTCATTCGTCGTCATTTCCAACTAAACCAGCATGTTAGGTGCGCCGCCAAGCAAACCTTAATTAAAGAGCCTTTGTATCTTGCTTTCGTAAAACACATTACTTCGAAGTCAGCCGAGGTAAAGAAGGGGACGTACTTTGGCGAATACGTTCGTTTAGTTTATAAACCTTTCTAGCACGCACAAAGAGCCTCCAATTTTCATATCGAGAACTGCGCTAAAGGCGTGGCTCCTGATGCGAAAGTTAGCACCAAACCACCAGAGTATTGTTTCCATTCGCGCCCCCTATACGCACGACCTCGCTTTCACCGTGCGTGAAACCTTGCGTGCCGCCCTTGCACCTCGCGGCGTGTCTTCCGACAATGCGCCTGCACTAAACCAATGATTCTGAAGCACGCAAGGTGTTGCTGCCGGCGTTTCATTCGGATCGCTATTTCTGTTGTACGCACCGAGCTTTAGCACTGCTATCATCTGTCAGAAAAGCTATGCGTGCGCTTGCATGAACCAAGCGAAGTCCAGTCGAGAGGGTTTGTGCATTTGATGTGTACCTGCCATTTCGTGCGAATATTGAAACACCAGGACGGGTGCGAGTCCAGTAATTCCATCCGCAAGGATGTATCGACGTTGAAGCGGCATTCAAACGTAAAAGCTTGAAACCGCAGTCCTGTATAGACGAGGGAAACCTGCCAGCCGCTTTCGCAGACTTCACCTAATGAAGTTTCCTCCAGATTCAGAGTTTATGACGTCATCAAATGCAGTCGTGGGGGCGCCTAGTGCCGAACACACTAGCTTATGGTCGAACTTAGTTCAACGACGAAATGGCAGCGGTAAGTTTCTTTGGGTCGAAAAACGTTTTGTGGCTACTCGCGCTTAGCCTAAAGGCAGACTTTGCCTCTCGAGCGCCAGTGAGACGACGATGGCGTCGCTGGTATAAACAAACGCGGGGCCATGTTGTCCAGATGGCGCTGTCAACGTTTTATGCCCCTCAAGCGTCTTAAGCTAACAACCGACTTGCTTGCATATGACTAAAGCCAACCGATGCGCACTAGATTCAGTCTAACATACAAGACTGACGTCTGACACGAACACGTATAAACAGCATTTGATCATGGGCGGCTGCTGTGATGTGTCGCAAGTGTGTGATGTAGTGCGAGAAATGTGACGGTTCAACAATATGGCACCTACAAACTTCGGTAGTGAAACTGCATGTGAGCTACGCTCCCCTATGTCATTCCGTAGCAGAATGGACAGCTAGGCTAGTTGGTTTACTTGCAGCGTGACTACTGCTTTAGCGCACGAAAGACGAAAACGACGGCAGACGCCCACTACATTAGGAAAAGAGATTACTGCGTTATAGCCACCCTTCGATCTCGTTGCATTTAGGGAATTCGTTTTTCTTGATAGTTAAACCATCTTCAATTTTTAAGATTTGCGTTTGAATGCTTTACCCATTCTTTTTTACACGCTCACGCGATATCCCCCCCCCCCCCCCCCCGCTTTTTCTTTTGTGCGTGCATATATTTGTTTCCTTTCAATAAATGTTTTCAGTTGTGAGTAAGCGCGTTGTCCTTTATTCGCTCTTCGTTTTCGTATTTCGCGCGCCAGAACAGTAGCCAATATGTCATTTCGGTTCAAAAAAAAAAAACAGCAAATAAGAAAGAGAAAGAAAGAAGGAAAGAAAGAAAGGTCAACACTTCGTAGCCAGAAGTGACGCATTGCGCCCATTCGCACGGGTAGCGTTGTTCTAAGTTACGAGTTTCGTCTACGGTCTCGCTCGGCGGAGTCAACTGCTGCATTTTAAAATAAACATTTTCCTCCTCTCATTCCGTCTGTGACGCGATAGCGCGCTTCCTACGAACAAAATGATCACGCGCACTCGCAAAACCGTACACTCGAAAATATTGGCATCAAATTACCGCATGCAGCAGAAGCCAGAGAAAACAGCCGAGCTGGAATAGGAAAATATTTACCTCGTAGCAGCCCTGCTGCATAACTCATGGTTCAAGAAAAGAAATGCATTCCTCTCCGCCACCACACTTGTCTCGAGGAGAAAAGCGCGGCCGTTGTATGATCGTTGCCCCGCGGAGTAAAATGTAGCTTCTGGACGTAAATCAAACAGCAAGAAGGGAGCGCAGCGTCATTGAGTACGGTGGCTCGCGAGAAAACATGAAAAGACGACTAGACGAATCACAATGCAAAGGCCTATTCAGGCCATAGCTAAGCCTACCAGATAGAGCCAGAAATGCCGTCGTCCCTGAGGGCATGACCTCTATACATGTTTCCGCCTATTCACGCTATATTGATATAACTGATTTATATTTGCATTCTCTTTGAAGCAGGACGACGACAAATAGTCACCTAGCCTGCTAGAGCAAATCAGGTGTTACTACATCTATTGCGGTATAGTATACTGCCCTCTCCCTACATCAATCAATACATTATTTATCTTTATTAAAACGCCTCCATCTCTATATTGTAAATTTACCTATGCCTGTAAAGTAAGCCCATGCGCTATGTCTGTAACGTACAATGTACGCCGCGGCAGTTAAGCGCCACCCACGTAGGGAGAGGGTGTGCATACTGAAGAATAACGACAGCCCTTGCCAGCTATGTGTTATCCGACCACAAAATTCTCCGTACTCAAGAAGCAACAGTTCGGAGCAGTGGTTGCAGTTGGGAACAGACAATTTCGCTTTGAAAAGCAACTATACTCAGAACATTCATACTGCTAATGTCGCTGAAATACTCTTACTGCTGCCGACCTCTCTGCATTTCGTATCATTAAACTCTCTCTCTTACTGCTGCCACTGCGTGGTTTTCTCTAATACCAACTAGCGGCGTGCTCCAAAGTCGCAATAAGAACACCGAATGCATGCTAAGTCAGGGCTACCCTCATCACAATCCGACCGACGGTCTGTCTTTCCGGGCAATACGGCAGGCACGAAATATACAGGAGGCTACGCTCGGACTTGCGGGTCAATATAATTTTGTGCTTCAATGCATAAAACGACGTTTTGGCAGGAAAGTTTTCTCCGCAAAGATCGGGAATTTATATCTCGAAACAGGTGTCATCCTGAGAATTCGTTCCAAGTGCATCCACCTTGCGAACTCCACGGCTAGAATTTGTAAATTGCAATATGGGCCATAAGGCAATTAGTTAAAAAACTATATAGTGAATTTTTGTTAATTAGCCGATTATGCGTTTCAATGTTTTGCGCACATAATGTCCGCCTCTACGAGTAGACCAGCTCATGAACTGGGATTGTGCTATCTGCCACAAGCAACCTTTAAAAATTTTTTAAAAGTGCTCGCTGAAACACTCTGTATGTATACAAACCGCATTCGTCGGAACAGCCTTCTACGGAGGCACCGCTGAAACGGCGCAGTATCTCCGACCCCTCGAATAGTTAGCAATGACAGAACGCCATAATACGTGAACAATTCGTGGCGGTATCTACTGATGCCCTCGATTCCTCATAATGGAAATCAAGCAGGGCTTTCGACCATGTAAACCTAGAGTAAAAGTACCTACTGCATGCGCTCACGTCGTCCTTGAAAAGGGGGCGTGAAAACAGCTCCTGCGACGGATTGGCCTCAGTCACGACACGCAGGGCACAAGGAAGCCGCTCCATATTCTATACGACAGGACCGGAGACGCTGATGACGTCGGGGAATGGCACGCGATACGCAATGGTACGTATATTCTAGGCACTATAGCAATGGCAACCGCTAGACGGACGTGCAATGGAGCGAATCAGACGCAGCAGCCCGTACGCTTGCCGCCTGTGCACACATACAGAACTAAAGCTCGCACGCACGGAGAGTGCCCATTGCCACCCATACCAAGAAAAAAAAAAAAGAAAAGTAAGATAGCTAGGGAATGCACATAACGCTTCCGACGAAAGGTGAAAAGAAAATGCGGATTATAAAGGTCATAAAGGATGCGGCTTCTATGCGGGTTGATATCGAAAAATCAATGCTGGGCGACTTATCCTAAACACGGCATTACGTATCGTCAGAGCACTTCTTTCGGTCTGTCTTCCCCCCCCCCCCCCCCCCCGCTTTTTTTTTTTATTACCTATATGACGACTTCTTCCGGTTCTCGTTTACGATCGTCAGCGTTCGTCCTTAATGACGTCACATATTGCTAGGTTTAAGGGCTCCGCCTCCTTCGTTTTGAACGCCATAACTGCTCGATCATCCATAACGGGAGCTTAATCGATCCCAAGACGGGTATACCCGTTCACGGAGAAGAATTGTTTTATTCACATCTAGTATATGGGCGTTCTTCCCTAGTTGTCTCAGTGCTAAAATCTACAAAACGCGCCAGCTACGCAAGACGAAATGGCACGAAACGAAAGCGCGAAGGAGTTAAAGCAAAAAAAAAAAAAAAAAAAAAAGCACAGACAAAACTAACCGACGAGAAAAGCAGTGATCACAAGATTACAAAAAGAAAGTGTAATGTAGGAATCCAACTTGAGTGAGAAATGCATTTCGTTCGTTGCATGTATAGCGGACATGATTCTCACACACGCACACAGTTTTAGATGGGCAAGAACTGCCTTTTCATTTAAAGAAATACGCACACCCATATAACAACTCAATGGTAAAAAAAAAGAAGCATAAAAAAGAGTTTTCTTTTCGTTTCTGAGATATGAGATAGCACCGATCCGGAAACGCCTTTGCACTTCTGCCGCTAGCCCAAGGACGAATCGGTCGAAAAACTGCGAGCGACAGCAAGGGCTGCCCGTCCGTCTCCCAAGAGCACCGCCGCTCGTCCACGCAGAAAGAGAAGACGGCCGACGGCACAGTCACGTCCACTATAGGATTTCGCGCGGAGGCGTTCGTTTCGCCGTCACAAGGAGGCAGCTTTACGCTGGCAGGCGTTATGGCCAATGTTTAAAATTGTTTTTCTGCTACTCGTCCAGCCTGAACGGCAAAAAAAGGACGACCCGATAAGGTGGGACCTAAATTCGACTGCTTCTCGGTCTAAAAGACTCCTTATCGCGCGCTTAGGAGAAATGATATTCATTTATTCAGCACCTACTGTTCATTGCTGCTGAGCTGGTTGATTTGACATTACTGCCGCGAGCAGGACGTAGTAAGGCGCGGCCAATAAAAATGGAGGTAGACGTAGTACGACCGTTAATGCTACAACTATTATGCTCCCGAGAGGCTGAACCATTAAGTCAGCTGAGGAACATAATCGCAGCTCAAGTGGGTTTTTATTAGTGACTGCTAGGTTACGAGCCTAAAACAATCTTTTTTTTTTGTTTAAATAACATAGTTAAATACAAAAGCAGCGCCTCTCTGTGCGTGAAGAAAATAACCGTGCTCCCATATTTTGTTTTGTCGCTATTTCCTCCTCTCCAGTATCAAACCGAATGCCATTCATCGCAGTTAACGTGCTCCTTCATATTATTTGCCCTCTCCCACACCACAGCTCAAAGCACCCAGAAGCAAGCAGTGGACATGCAGCCGTAAAAAGCATGCAAAACACGGGAGCATGCACAAGGGGCTTCCGGCTTCTCGATAGCAGGTTTACATCATACTTCTAAAAATATTTCCGCATGGTAGTCATATCTAAGCACCATGAGCGAAATCTGCCTCTTCCGCAAGAGGCAATGCAAAATGATGCCCCAGAATGATCTAGGATTTTCAGTAGGGTCGCATTGCAGTTGGCGCTACGCACACGTAGAGCACGAAATTTACAAAAGAATAGGGCATTACTAAACTACGGTGCAAATTCCTTCACGAATCCATCAGGAATTTGCAATATTTAAGCACTTATCTAACGAACAGTATTTGCCTTTTTTGAGCAGTGCGCTCAATCTTGAAACACGTTGCTCATTTCAACCTGCGATCGAAAGGAGGCGCGGCGCAGTCTTAACTGCATGGAGCCGTTAAACGTTTTCGAAAACAAAAGACTACATGCAATACCTGTACTTTCCCGCAGTCAAGTCAAATCCAAGAAATTTCTGTGTAAAATGAGGCGCCATCAGCCACGCGGTCTTACCTGCAAAAAAGGAAACACGAAATACAAAGATTCAACAGCCTGCAGCAACCACAGACGCAATACATATTTATGAGCACAACCACCCGATAGACATACTACAAAATAATGCGGTATAGTTCGAGCTACACACTACCTTGAAAAACGACCTGGCAGCTGTGCAGTGGACTGTGGAAACAACAGCTTGCATCAGCCACCCAGGAACGAGAAAAGCGAGAAAGGAAATCATCGTGCGTCGCATATTCACGCGTGTGAAGAGCGTCCGTCGGCTTAATATCGAGGGCGATGAACCCGCCTCCAGAGTCACGTCCTCATAAAACTCGGTAAGAATATTGCATTTCGTGTCAGCGGTCTCTTAAGTGCCATGAAAGTCGCAACGTATAAGCATCGGCAGTCGCCATTGACGACGTCTGCGTGAATCTGCCTTTCGCTACACTTCACGTCAGACTAGACACGAATACGTTCCCAATCATTTTTCAGACACACGAAGGACACAATGCATTTAGGCAGCTGAGAGGGGGTGCGGGACAGACACCACCAAGCGTTTTAATCGTTACAATGGCGATGACAGGAACAAGGTCCACAGTTAAACAATTAGCAAGCTGAATAGGGATAAGGGATTCGGTGTAGGTATAGCACACGACAAACGAGGTCAATAGGCAGAGACTGGTACAAGTTCAACGCTACTTGTATTCCCGTATCTCCCTTTTATCGCCGTTTATCGCGCGCTACCTACACCAAATCATGAAGCCTCAACGAGCCCTAACTGTTACGGGAGAGAGAGATAAAGAGAGAGAAAAGGCATGGAGGTCAACAAAGTTGCACCTGATTTACTATTTACAAAAACCTGGAGAGGGAGGAGTGGGAAGAAGTGGAAAGTGAAAGGAATTGATTCGCCACGCCGCAATATGGTGTCCACGTGTATTCAAAGGCCGTCGAAGAGCCCGGTCGTCTTTAAAATTCTGGCATAACCATCTTAAGATGAATGCCGAAGGTAATGCGATTATATACCTTGAAGCAATGGAGCCACACACCGTATTTCCAAATTCTTCATTCCTCTAGCCGACATCTTCAATTTTCTGTTAACGACTCCTTCACTTCTTGCCTTTTGTGATGCTTGTCAATCCGGGCACGTACCCGATGGCCCGTACACATTTTGAGAATTTGCCAAGAATGTTCGCGTACACGCTGTCACGATATACTCAATGACCCAAGTTGCCTATTCGGGCACCAGCGCCCAATTTGGAGTGAAAGAGGTTTGATGATGACGTACCGAAAAGTGCATGATGTTCAGAGAATGCTAATCGCATAAAAATTAAGCAGTTTCAGGTGGCTTTCTGCGCGCATGGCCGCTT